>NC_056726.1:787690551-787798051 GCF_019279795.1 Protopterus annectens | reverse complement strand
AACTTCATTATACTGAACTCCCAGAACAATGAAAACTAACCCTGGGAAAATAACCACTTGGACATCATGGTGAAGCTTGCCCTTTCTCCACTGTAGTGCAATCTCAGAGTTGGTATATTTAGTTAGGGGAATGTTGGGGGGGCAAAGCCCCCCCCCACTTAGTGTGATTTCTTGTTTGCTGTTTGCTGTTTTGTCCAGGTGGTTGAGTGGTTGTTTACCTGGGGTTAGTTTTCTCTGTTCCGGGAGTGCGATGTAAAGCAGATTCAGTGAAGTTGTCTCAATTAATTTGGAATTGATATTGGGGAGATTCAATGTTTTGAAGAGGATCCATATATATATATATATATATATATATATATATATATATATATACGCACAGACATGTATATATATATATATATATATATATATATATATATATATATATATATACACATACACACTTTTCCTCTTTTCCTTCATATTATATGCTAGTTATTTTGTATTGTAATTAATAATTGGTTTCATTTTGTAATTTACCTTTTCCCTGGGCTGAGACTGAAACTGGTAATTTCTGATCAATGCTCTACCATAGTTAAAATATTCAAATAATTAAAAAAAAATATGGATGAAGGGATCCTTATATGCCATCATAATCTGTGTCTGTGTTACTGTTGCAATGGTTCAACACAATATCATTAATTCAGTCATTCATTCTTTAATTATGCACACTATCCAATTCAGTGTTCTGGGAAAACCAAAACGTATACACGAAAACACTGGGATGCAGCACCACTTTATAGCGGATACACACACCACACACACAGATACACACACACACACACACACACACACACACACACACACACACACACACACACACACACACACGCGCATGCACGCACGCACACACACACACACACACACACACACACACACACACACACACACACATGTAATACAGACACCCATTAGCACATGATGTTGAAATGCTGGAGGAAACAAAAGCATCCAATGAAAAAACTGTGGACAGAGTGAACATATGCAGATTTTGCACAGAAGGCTCCCCCGCCAAGCATCAAACAGGAAAACCAATCTCTGTGAGGCAGGACTTCTAGCTACAGCACCATTGTTTTACTCAGAGAAAAAAAATTCAAATTTGACAATCTATATCAAGAAGAAATAATTTCAGCCTGATCGCTACTGTTATACCTCATGAGATACCCAACTTCATTTCTTTCTAGCATGGCAGCACACTTGAGAAAACTCATGTTCTCCACTAGGAATTAATTAATCATCTTAATCCAGACTTTTTTTTTTGTATTAAATAATGATGAGCCTTAGATATCTATTTATCTAGTTAGTTTGTTTACCGGGGTAGTATACTGATCAGATTATACCATTTGCAGGCAAAGCCCAAGTGAACAAATTCACAATAAATAAGTAAATAAATAAAACAACAAATTTGCAAACATGAACTAATCACATAAGTTAGAGAATCCCACAGATAATTGTAACAATATATAAATATTATTAACAGAGGAGAAAAAGAAATATGAATTCATTTTAGTAGTAAATACAACAGGGAAACAGCAGGAGAGAAAAGAAGTAGAAGTGATGCAGTTGAGGAGGGAGTTAGGTGATATGTCCAGTTACATCACGAAATAAAAAGAAAGTATGCAACATGCAGTTTAAAACAGAAAACTTTGAAATTCAGATAATCAATGCAGGACAGTGCTCTTAAACATTATTCTGGAAAATGATTAACTTGTTTAGAAATGTGACTAAAGAAAAATTCTATGAATGGTACCCCCTATACACACTGAAGAGAATACCATGTAAGAATCATTACAAATAAACCATAAGCCAACAATTTTCAGAGCATGCGGACAATTTAGCTTCCAGAGGCTATGAAAGAATCACATCAGATCAATGTAAAAGCTTCCATTTGAAAGCGTGAGACTTAGTATCGCAAGTCCTTACACTTCTTACGAAGAAACAGCAAACTGCAAACGTTCTTGTTACACCTTTAAAGCTTTTCCCAAGGGGCAACCGCACTGCATGCCCTGATACATATGTAAACCTACTCTGAGACTGCAAAACTGAGGGGAAAAGGGAAGAATTCCAGGTCCTCACTGTCTGATGTTTTCACACTAACACTAACCCTGCATGTCTGATGAAGTGTGAACTGATCAAAGAATTTGCTAATTCACACTTTTACATAACGGATGTGTGCATTATTGAACTGCAACCATATATATTTATGCTCAACTTCTGAGAGATTTGCTTGGCTACAAACATCTGCATTAGAAGCTGAAGTTAAGTGAAACTTGCAGTAGTGTATTTTAGTCTTCTGTTAAGTACAAACTTGCAGTTTTAAAAGTACTGTATTTTCATTTTTTCTGTTTCCTAATTGTGTGTTTCATTGAACAGTGTGCTGTGTGTCTCTCTGCAGTTAGTTCTCCCCCACCCTTCCTATTCCTGTGTTGGTATTAGTGTTGGTGGCTCTGGAATTGCCCGCCCCTCCTGTAAGTTTGTATTAGAACACTCCTCCTGGGTCCATCTCATTTGCTCATTTAACCGAGTATAGTGAAATCATATTCTGAGTCTAGTGTTCACTCTGCTTAATACAGAGATAAGATTTGCGAAGGCCAACCCACTTAGGTTCTTCCTTCCTCTCCCCTTGCACATAAAAAAATTGCACTTTATTCATCTGCTTTTACTGTATTTGTGTTTCCTCCTACTTTATTTTGCTTTTCTTAAAAGTACTCAGTTTTATTTATTCTGCTGTATTTATTACTGCTTGATAGTAGCCTGATTAAATTGTAACTGTTATTCTAAGTCTTGGTTTAAGCACTTGGGCTTCATACAGGCTGTTTTACATTAAGAAGGTTTGCAGTCTGCACTGTTGTGGCAGGACAGGTACCTTACATCCTTCTAAGTTGGGAATTGCTGATTGAAGGCCCAGTGTCTGCTATTCTAAAAGTGTATTAGTTCTGGCTTAAGCACTTGGGCTTCAGGCCAGTTATTCTACATTAAGAGGGTTTGTGGTCTGTACTCTTGTGGGAGGAGAGGCTGGATTCTACCATTCTGAGCTGGGAATTTCTGGTCACAGGCTTATTGTGCCTGCTTATTTGAACTGTTTCTTTCTGAAATTGGTGCACCTTGTTGCTGTAGCATAGACCAGATTCAGGCCTGCTTAATCTAGCTTTGTTTGTATAACTTGAGCACTGATCCAGGCCATCTTTTTTTGGAGAAGGTTCCCCTGCGCCCTAGTAGCAGGAGTGTGCAGTTAGAATTTGTCTGATTGAAGACTGCTGGAACAGGGTTCAGTTTTGAGCTTTTTTTCTGGTTAATTGGGTAACTTGTTTAAATCACTTTGTTCATTTTCTATTGTTTTATATATATATATATATATATATATATATATATATATATATATATATATATATATACAAAAATTGCACTTTATTCATCTGCTTTTACTGTATTTGTGTTTCTTCCTACTTTATTACTAGGGGCATTGACTACAACTCTGATCTGCGATATATAACAATAAGTATCCTTTTCTGTTCATTTAAAGTGTTTTTTGAGTGTATCTGCTTTATTTTCTGAAAAAAAAATATATATATATACTTGTTTCCCACCTTTCTAAGCTAGTATAGTTCAGTTTTCAGGTTAGTGCTGAATTAAGGGCTGTGTTACAAATCTCTGTGTGTGTCCATAACTTACTTGGATAGAAGGAAGTTTCTCTGTTCACCTGTGAGAGAGGGGAGCTTTGAGTAACCTATCTGTCCCTGGAGGAGTGGTTTCAGCCCAGAAATTAATAGTTTATTGGCCATTTTGGGCTAATTTATATCTCTTTCATTTCCCTGCTATAAATACCGCATTTGCCCGGTTTTGCGCACTGGGCAGTGCCAGTTAGCTAGGGTAAAACTATTCCCGGCTCCACAAAGCCTCCTCTTCAATTTTTCCCTTGGAACTAGACAAACTTTCAACTTAAGCACTCAAGCCATTCATTTCTCAGCCTAGCACTTCCTCAAAACGTATAGCAAGCACTTATAAACCCTAGCACTATACCCTCCTGTACTGTACAGAAGGACAAGGCTCTCTATTCGACCTTACCAGCCATCCAGAAAAACAGTTCACTGTACCTATCCAGGCATGTCCAAAGGGCAGTTTTAGGTGTATTCTCCAGTCCAACTGGTGAATCTGAGCATTTTGAGGCAATGTTACAACTGCCCCATGTACACAGACAACCCTCTCCTCCTACCACCAAACACTAATATATGTGAGACATGTAATTATACAGCCAAACTGGAGGCTAAGCTCTCTCAACCCAAGACTGGATCAGACAGTCAAGAGGAGAAGGGAAATACTTGCATCACACCACCAGTCTCACACAGACCGATTAAACCAGGACTGGCAAAAAACACACATAAATACATGAAAACATACTTGGAGGCTCTAAATAAAAATCTGAAAAACCAACAGAGACCTCCAAAGCAAACATCCAAGCAACCTCCACCACCCCCAACACAAACCATGAAACACATACTTCACAAAACCAGTGTGCCATGCAATCACAGCCCTTAAGGCAAAATAACATACCCAACATACTAGTAATAGGTGACTCTGTAGTCAGGCACACTGACATCCCACTCACTAGGCTGAATAAGGAGAAGGTTACTGTTAGCTGCATGTCGGGTGCCAGGATCCGCCACATAACACAAGCACTCAGGTCACTCCAGAACAAGTACAAATATGACTCTGTCATTGTCCATGTTGGTGTGAATAACATGAGCCGTACATCCCTGGACTATATGAAAAGAGACATGGAAGAGCTCTCTGATCATGTAGCCCAGGCCGGTATGACCCTGACCCTGAGTAGCATCCTGCCCTCACCAAGAATGATACCACGGTATAAAGAAATAATTCTCGATTTCAACAATTCGCTAAGTTTCTGGTGTCATTCAAAGGGGATCCAGTGTCTGTCTGCCTGGGATGACATGCTCGACAAGCCACGCTGCTTTGCTAGAGATGGCTTATACCTGTCACACTTGGCTTTCGAATACTGGCCAAGGCTCTTGCCACCCCCATAGTGCCTTTTTTGGGCAAGGCTCAAAAGACAAACCCCACTGCCGTAAATAGCACAAGTAACAAAAAACTGAGGGTAATGCTATTCAATGCCAGAAGTCTAAACCTCAAAATGCATGCACTCGAGGCACTCCGCAGTATGGAGAAAATTGATATATGTGCAGTAACAGAAACCTGGTTTAAGGCTCCAGAGAGAACCCCAGCACTACCAGGCTACAACTCATACCAAACATTTCGGTCACAGAACCCAAACCAAAATACAAAAGGTGGGAGTGTATCCATTTTCATCAAGGATACCCACACCTCCAGGCTAGTGGCACAGCATGATGCTTCAAAGATCATCCATGTGCACCTAACAATGGGCAAAACTGCAATTCAAATTGTAGCTTGCTACAGATCACCCACCATGTTCCAGGACCCCCACTTCACATTCCTGGAAACACTGGGAAACATCAAGGTCCTACCAAACACCCTGATATTGGGTGATTTCAATTACCCAAACATTAACTGGGAGAACTACTCAAGTACTAAGTCCCTTGCCCAACATTTTCTAAAATTTATAAACTCAAATGCCCTGGTTCAACTGGTCAACAATCGCACCAGAGGTGACAACATATTGGACCTGGTCATCACCAACATGGGCGACCGGTGTTCCACACAGGAGGTCAACCGCTTGCTGGTTAGATCTGACCATAAACAAATCACTTTAGATATCCACATTCCGCCCCCACCCCCGGACAAGGAAACCACAGTGAAAAACTTTTCAAAAGCAAACTTCACATTACTTAAGACCGAGGTGGAAAGTTTCAAAGTCCCCATGCTGAAGGATAACACTGTCCAAGCTGCAAAATCCTTTACTAATGCATTCTACGGGAACCTACAAGAATGCATGGATCGTGCCATCCCAAGCAAAACCAAGACTCACTCCTCCAAGAATAGGAAACCAGTCTGGTGGACTCCTGCCATAAACAAGCTATACAATAGAAGGAGGAAACTAGTACAGAAAAGAGTAAAATCCCTAGAAGGGAAGACATCCCTGATCAGTATCAGCAAGAAACTACGATCCCTCATAAAATCATCCAAGGCGCGCTTTGAAAGAAAAATTGCCAAGGACTCCAAAGATAACCACAAGGCATTCTTTAGCTATGTCAAGAATCTAAGTGGCAATGCTCAGATCTGCTTGGAGTTAGTGCAGAATGGCACAAAATACACTGAACCGACTGATATCGCCAACATCCTGGCAGACAGGTTCAGTGCAAACTTCACCCCTCTCTCACCCCCAAAAGGGCCCATAACCATAACAGAAGAATGTAGAGTCCCTGAAATCACAGACACTCAGGTTAAAACAGCCCTCTCTAAAGCCGAAAACACAGCATCAATGGGACCAGACTGTGTCCCAGGCTGCATCCTACATGAGCTCAAAGACGAACTAATCCCTCACCTAAACACACTGTTCAAACTCAGCCTCTCCACAGGCTGCATACCCATAGTGTGGGGCACAGCAACGGCTATTCTGCCCCACAAAGGTGGAGCCACAACCGACCCTGGGAACTATCGCCCTATAAGCCTGACTAGCTTGGTCTGCAAGGCTATGGAGCGCATCATCATGGAACTCATTAACAGATTCATTGGGAACCTCCAAACACTGGACCCTACCCAGTTCAGCTTTGTTAAGGGCAGATCATGCCTCCTAAACCTGGTGGACTTCTTTGAGACAGTTATCAAGGCTATAGATGAGGGAAAGGTGGTACACACAGCCTACCTAGACCTCGCTAAGGCCTTTGACACCATTCTCCATTCTTGTATTATAGACAAGCTCACCAGCCTGAACATAAACCCCTATGTCACGAGATGGGTTGCCAACTAGCTCATGGACAGAACCTACATGGTGAGAGTTGTGGGAGCTAGGTCTGACTCTAAACCGGTTAAAAGTGGCATTCCCCAGGGCTCAGTCCTAGGCCCCCTCCTGTTTGGCATATACTTCTCAGAGGTACAGGCAAGCACAGGAGGACTATGGCTAACCAAGTTCGCAGATGACTGCAAACTAGGAGCTATAATTGACTATATGGCTGACACAGACATCCTCCAAAAGGGTCTCACTAAGACAGATACCTGATGTCAAAATCATGGCCTCAAACTAAATGCCAAAAAGTGCATAGTCATTCCCTTTGGAAAAAACAAAGTACCCACAAACTACCACATAGGTGGTAGTCCCCTAAATGCGGAAGATGTAATAAGGGATCTGGGGACCCAAGTAGATAGTAATCTCACCTTTGATAATCACATTGCCAAAGTGGTTAGAAAATCCTTCTATGTGGCTCACCTAATCACAAAAGGGTTCGCATCCAGATCAAAAGAGGTCATTGTGTCCCTCTACTCATCACTCATCAGACCCATCATAGAGTGCAATGCCCCATTTGGGATGTACTTTACAAGACACCTGCAACAGCTGGAAAGACTACAAAAGTACCTCACCAAGAGGATCACTGGCCTCAAACAGATGCCCTATGCAGCTCGACTGAAGAAACTCCAGCTGTACTTGGTTGCATACCGCCTACTCAGAGGTGATCTCTGCTTGACATACAAGGCCATGTCCAACCCAGAATTAATGGACATGCTCCACCTAAAGAACACCTTATCCCCTTGAGCCACATGCTCTAGGATTCTAAACCTCACCACAACAATAAATAGGACATGCTGGAGGGATAGATTCCTGTCCCAAAGACTTCCCATGCTTTGGAACAAAATTCCAATCTACATTAGGCAGAGCTCCTCACTAACACTCTTCAAAAGAATCCTTGATGAGTGGATGCTAAACAGAAAGTTTAGCCCGGGGATCACTTCAGTGGCTCTGCTGGACAAAGGGGCGGCGAAAGCCAACATATTCTGGCTAGGCTTATAAATGCCTTCGGGCAGATAGCCTAGTACCTACCTATGAATCTAAAAAAAAAAAAAAAAATATATATATATATATATATATATATACATAATCCAAGATCATCATATTCTGGAGGAGGGGGACTACTATGATACTGCACTCTCAAAAGTAGCATATAGTACATGTTCACAATTTATTTTCCATATTCTGGGGATCACAATTACTGTCGTATTTTCAGGGGAACCTCACATTAACAAAAACTAAATAAATAAAAAATCAATGCCTGTGGCATATATAAAAGGGTAGAAGGGCTGATTTTATTCACTTACCTGTCATTTTATTTTAAGACTATAGAGATATTTCAACAAAACAGTTTTGCATCACTAGAAAGAACTTTCAACTTAATTTAATTTATTCACTAGTTAAGCAGGAAAATGAACTGATCCATCTTGAGTACTTTTCAGGCAAGAATCAGGTCCAAGGAGCAAGGATGAATGCAATGTGCACAAAAACATAGAAAGTTTGAGGTACTTCATCAACCAGTTTGCAACATGTGTTTTGTAAATGGGAGTAAAAAGAAGCATCCAAAGAAATACACACAGGTATTGGAGTAAAATGTAGATTCCACATA
This sequence comes from Protopterus annectens, assembly GCF_019279795.1. Taxonomy (NCBI): domain Eukaryota; kingdom Metazoa; phylum Chordata; order Ceratodontiformes; family Protopteridae; genus Protopterus; species Protopterus annectens. The sequence continues at coordinate 787,789,466 of NC_056726.1, read as the reverse complement.
GAGATCGGAGATAAAAATTTAAATTAGATTCATCTTGATGTGCTGTAGGCTTATGCCATATGTAACATACTTATGGAAAACCCAGGGCTTCTGTTATTCTTTGTGTACCATTCAGCAAAACTATTTACTTTTATAAGATCTTGGGAAATCAGGCTCAGTGTGTGACTTGGAGAGCCTACAAAATATGTGGCACACCACTGAGTGCAAAAACAAAAATGTGGTAACTTGTGAGTAAAATTCTGATTGGAATAGTCTCTGGCTGAGACTTGGATGTCCAGGTGCTTAAAGATTTTGTTTCACAGAGAACTCTTTTATTCTAAAGTTTCATCTCCCAAACCATTGTTTACACTTATCAAGGGTATTAGAACTTCTCAGAGATTTGGGATGCATGGCTAGGTTTAAAAAGACCCTCGTGATCCTTAACCTAGTAAACACCTATGAACCTATGAAACAGGAAAAAGGCAAACTTGCTAAGCATGTTTCTGATGTCTGGTCAGATACCATAACAAATACAAGCCTTAAAGGTATAATAGTTTTTTTACCAAGCAATGCTACTGAGTATCATGAAATCTGACCGTCATCATTACTAACATAATTTTTTGTGTGGGGGGCAGACTTGTGCTCCCACCCTTATTTATATATATATATATATATATATATATATATATATATATATATATATATATATTACTGCCAAGGTTGCACAAAATGACCAAAATATAAAACCCTATTAATAAGCTAAACTCAACTTTAGACTGTTGATTTATAGAGTAAGTCAACAATTCCAATATTCAATTACAAATTAAATACAGTACCTTGTTTAGTTACAGACATTTCTCTCATTAGCAGTACTTCCATAAAGGAAGGAATGAGGTTGCAGTGGGAGAGCTGTTTTTTTAAGAATCTCTCAAAAGCTATATAATGGGTAGCAAAAAGATGCAATAAAGAAACAGCTGACAGCAAACTGAAAAGCACTGTGGAAGAGCTAAAGAGCTTACTGGAGTAATGGAGACAATTACTTCAAAACAGACCAAACATGTGAAGGTAAAAACAAGAAACAGTCAAAACAGCTGCAAAGGAAACAATGAGATATAAATGTGTGGGGGTGAGGAATGCTAATCAAAGCGCCATGGATTGTCTGTAACAGATTCACGCTGACTTGCCAAAGGTAGTTTTGGTGAAAGCAAACAGACTGTAAACTGTTCAATGAAACTACCATCAGCAAACACTGGAAGAAATTTTGTTTTGCAGAGGGCAATCCCCTATACCCACCATGTGGGGGGACTACCCAAACCCTGGACTTATACATATCAACTCAGAGATTGCACAGCTTTGGAGAATAAAGTAATCCCTACTGTCAGTGAAAGTAGCTTCGGTAAACAGTTTTTGGTCTTGTTGAGATCTCTTAAACCACCTTTGCTGATCTGGCACACTGTCATCTATAACATAGGAAGTTCAAACTGTTGGGAGATGTTTAATGTATTATTTTTCTGAAAAGTAGTTCTTTAATATCAAACTGAGTAAATGCAGTCTCATAAATAATGCTTAAATATTTTACAGCATATGTGCAAAAACAGTGATCACTGAAAGCATACTTCCTATTTGGATTTTAGTAATTCATTATTTTTTCTGGTTTTCCTTATGACAGTTGCTCAGTGCTTGGCTACTTCTTTCTTTGTTCAAAAAAAAATAGAGCATCTATTTCTTATTCTCATTATATTATAATGATGGCTGGAGTTCAGAAAAGCTTATTGTGAAGATGAAGACGTATCTTTGAAGCAGACTTCTCAACTGTCCCTATTTTTGAGGAATGGCCCTATTTTCAATCCTGTTTTCCCCTGCATGATGAACCCATATTTTGCAAGTATGTCCCTATTTTCAGGATTACCCATTTACTCAATTTTCTGAACCCCCTCATCACATGTGATTTTTGAAACAAAGGACACAGAAACCCACACTACATGACCAGCTACTAGTGACACCAATAATTTAGATAAGGAGGACCACATCTCATATCTCCCATTTTCAGAAGCAAAAAAAAAAAAAAATGAACAGGGGTGTGTGCGTGTGTGCTCATGTGCGTGCCCGAGTGTGCGTGTGTGCGTGTGCGTGTGTGTGTGTGTGTGTGTGTGTGTGTGTGTGTGTGTGTGTGTGTGTGTGTGTGTGTGTGTGCAAGCGCATGTGTATATATATGTGCGTGTACTTGTGTGTGTTAGGGAGAACACTAGCCTACTTAGGCCTGACAGTGCTAGTGTGCAATTCAGAGACATGATAATAAGCCAGTAAAGAGAACTTCCTTACTGTAACTTAACTTGTCAATGAATAACATATAAATCAACCAAATAGCACAAATACTGAACATTTATCTGAATCTTATGGAGTGTTTTTTACACGTTTGTATTTGGGTCTATGTTCTTTAATCGAAAGTACAGTTGATTGAACCCATACTTCCGCGAAAATGCATTTTGTTGAAAATGCACTTTCGCGGAATAATTAAACAAAAAATAAACATTAAAAAAAAACTCACTAAACACTAATATGCAGGGGGGCAAGCCCCCCTGCACCTTCCACCCCCCTACTTTAATATTCTCACTCCGAGATTGCACTACAGTGGGGAAAAGGGAATATTCTGTTATCCCCACTGTACCACAATCTCAACAGGAGTTTCCTTAGTTGTACATCAACAGTATACGTTGATGTACAACTAACGGTACATACAAACTGCATGCTTTTTTTTTCGACAAAATGCACTTTCGCTAAAGTGGGTTTGATAAAGTATGATTCGATGAACCGTACTTTCGATAAGACAAATAGGACCCTTGTATTTTTACTTATTCTTACCTTTTAATTCTGATTCTGTGCCACTGGCATACACTTTGATCTAGAGTATCTCTGGCAGTGTTATTTGCCATATGTTTCCAAAGTAAACAAAGTGAAAAATAAAATACACAGCATTTGCTGAATAAATCAGAAGGACGTAGTGATGGGGACGCCCATATAAAAAATGCATAGGATTTTTTTAAAGTAATTCTTGGTTGTTTGGTGGTTAACCACATTTTTAAGGTAATATCTACTACCAACTGATCTTCAAATAAAGACACTTAAGAGATAAAGGCTTGCAGTAAGAGTAACTAAAGGAAATAGTCTGATTTATTTCACAGAAATGGAAACAAAAACTCTTATGGCAAGGCCTTCTTGAGAAAATGAATTGATTGTTACAGAAATAGAATAAAGTAATGCAATTGGTGCTCTGCAAAGTGAAGTTCTAGGTTCTTACAGTGTTGTTTTGGGATATTCTCACAATATATAGAAGGGAAAACATAATTTAGTTATATATGTAGCATTGATTTCATTTTACACAACTATTTTTACCATGGGTTATTTAAAAATGCAGTTAAGGAACCAAAAAAAAAAAAGGATAAAACAATAATTAAGTAGAGTAACTTGAAGTGATATGCACATACAGTAGCCAAACAGAGGCTCAAAGACTCAAACAGACGGTTTGAAGTATGGCATTAATTGTCTGTGCTAATTACCAGACAGGCTTTGGTCCTTTATTGAAGTTAGAGGCTGACCTCATAAAAGTCCCACAATTTTTGATCAATAATCAATTTACATTTTTGACAATTAGTCTTAGAATTATGCAGCTGTGGATTTCATGAGATTTCATAATACAGCTACAGTTTACTGAAGCTTCCTATGAGCAAATCCCCACCTGTAATTCGTTATTTAAATCATTACACAGTTTGTTAATTTATTATTTAAATCACTCCACCATTTGCTAATTTATTATTTAAATCACTGCACAATTTGTTACCTGGTATAAGTATCTGTGTTCCAGTTTTAGATTCATACTTAGAATGTGAATCAGTGGTGAGCTCCACACGGCAGAAGTAGGTATTAGTATCGTTTTCACCTAAGTGAAGGATTCTTAGTGAAAGGTTATTATGCCTGGGATTCCCATCCAATTTATATTTATTCCCATTGTTGACTGAGATTCTGCAGCCATCTGTTTCATTGTAGTCCGTGCATTTGAAAATAACAGGCCCATCATATCTGTCTGTTTTCCATATGACTGTAATATTACCATTATAATTCTTGTAGGGATGGGTAAATGAGCAAGGCAAAATAAGAGGCTTTCCAACCACACCAGTCACCTCTGTAGGAACTGTCATGGACCAGCCACTCCCTTGGGCACCTGAAATAAAGAACAATGGCAATTACTTTTTTAAAAATAAATTATCCATGTGCTTTGTCTATTAAAGTAATTAAATGGCTTACATTTTAATTGCTTATTGCCCACATTTTAAAACCCAAGGCACCCTCCACTTTGTTTTATAACCAAGACTGAAAAAAGCAGACTATATAAGCATGACCGAAAGTAAGAATGCAAGTAATGTTGGTGAGTGACTACATAACATGTAACACAAACACATGAATGCCTGGGGTTGTCAGCCTTGATCTGAGTGTTTGGACATACACATTAGCCCAACATAATGCATCAGAGATACTTCAGGTGCAGCGACAATTGTGTAAGACAGCGATTCAGGTCATAGCCTGCTATAGGTCCCTAACCATGTCCCAAGACTCACACTCCACGTTCCTAAGCACCCTGGAGAATATTAGGGTCTAACCTAACACACTCATACTGGGTGACTTCAACTACCCCTACATTAACTGGGAAAACTAAACATGTACTAATACACTTGCCGAATGTTTCCTGGAATTCATTAATTCCAATGCCCTGGACCAGCTCATTCTTACCCCCACTAGAGGTAGCAATATCCATGACCTGGTCATTACTAACATGGGTGACCGTTGCTCTACACCAATAGTCAACTCCTCCCTGGTTAGACTCGACCACAAACTAATCACCTTGGAAATACACATCCCACCCACCACCCTCCCTCAAAGGTAACCACCATGAAAAACTTCTTCAAAGCTAACTTTGGGCTCCTAAAAACAGAGGTGGCTAACTTCACGGCACCCATGCAAATGGAGAATAGTTGCATGACCGCCAAATCATACACCAATGCATTGTACACACACATACACAAATGCATGGATCTCGCCATACCCAATAGAACAAAGACTCTCTCCTTCAAAAAAAGGAAGCCAATCTGGTGGTCCCCTGCCATAAACAAACTCTACAACAGAAGTAAGAAACTGATGCAAAATAAGGTGAAGTCCCAAGACTGGAAAAACTCCCTTATCAGCCTCAACAAAAAGTTGAGATCCCTCATCAATCCTCTAAAGCTAGCTATGAAAACAGAATTTCAGCAGATAGTAAAGACAACCACAAGGCCTTCTGTAGTTATGTAAAGAATCTCCACGGCAATACGTGGATTTGCTCTGAGCTACTGCACAATGGTACCTCCTATACTGAGCCAACAGATTGCCAGTATACTGGCCAACAGATTCAGTGCCAACTTTACCCCTCTCCCCTCCCAAAGTACCAATCACAATACCACTAGATTGCCAGCCACCCAGTATTACTGCTGCACAGGTTAAAACAGCACTGTCGAAGGTCAAGAATACAGCTTCTATGGGACCTGACAATATCCCTGGCTGTGTTCTACATGAACTACAGAGTGAACTGGTGCCTCACCTGTGTTCCCTGTTCAATCACAGCATCACCTCAGACTTTGTCCCTACCAAATGGCACACCCCTACAGACATCCCTTACCACAAAGGAGGAGTGATTACAGACCCTGGCAACTATCGCCCCATTAGTCTAACGAGTTTGATATGCAAAGCTATGGAATGCATCATCATGGACCTAATAAACAAGGATATAGGGAATTTCCAAACTCTGGATCCCACACAGTTTGGTTTTGTGATGGGTAGAGCATGCCTGCTCAACCTGGTCGACTTCTTTGAGTCGGTCACCAGAGCTGTGGATGAAGGGAAGGTGGTTCATACAGCCTACCTTGATCTGGCCAAGGCCTTTGATACCATTCCCCACTCAGGAATCATAGAAAAACTCACTAAGCTAGGCATCAACTCCTATATCACTAAGTGGGTTGCAAACTGGCTCACAGATAGAACCCACAGTGTGAAAGTAGCTAACTCCAAGTCAGACTGCCGACCAGTCACGAGTGCAGTTCCACAGGGATTGGTCCTGGGTCCTCTCCTGTTTGGTATCCAGGCCAACACGAAGGGACTCTGGCTGACAAAGTTGGCAGATGATTGCAAGTTGGGAGCTATTATTAACTCCCCAAGTGAAGTTGACATCCTACAGAAAGGCCTCACTGAGACCAACGACTGGTGTCAGAACCATGGCCATAAGCTCAATGCCAAAAAATGTGTTGTCATCCCCTTTGGGAAACCCCAATTCCCATGAATTACCACATCAATGGTAGTCCACTGAATACAGAAGGCGTTATAAGAGATCTGGGAACACAGGTTGACAGCAACCTCTCTTTTGACCACCACATTGTCACTGTGGTCAGAAAATCCTTCCTTGTGGCACATCTCATTACTAAGGGTTTTGCATCCAGGAAGAAAGAGGGTCATTGTCTCTCTCCCTCTCTACTCTTCCTCATTAGGCCAATCATCGAGTACAATGCCCCATTTGGCATGTACCACACTAGACACCTGCAACAACTGGAGAGGCCACAAAAGTACCTCACAAAGAGGATCCTAGGCCTTAAACATTTGTTCTATATGGACAGACTCAAAAACTCCAACTATTCTCCGTCTCATATCACCTACTTATAGTCAATATCTGCTTGGCCTACAAAGCCATATCTTACCCAGCTCTGTTAGAAATGCTACATCTAAAGAAATACCAATCCCTCAGCACCACATGCTCCAGAGACATCAACCTCATTACCACAGTCAACACAACATGCTGGAGGGACAGGTTCATAACCCAGAGACTGCCCATGCTATGGAATAGACTTTCCATACGAGTCAAACAGAGCACCTCACTGGCCCTCTTCAAAAGAAATCTTGATGGGTGGATGGGAAATAGAAAATCCCCCCCCTGGAATCACTCCAGTGGATCTACTCGACATAGTTACTGGGAACTAAGGTCGGGTGGCATGATGCCAGGGTAATCCTATGGGCTAGGCTTGTAAAGGCTCCAGGGCCATTAGCCTAGTACACACCTATGAACCTATGAAATAGACCTATTACTTACAGAGTCCATTTAATTATTGTACTCATACCTCTCGATCTCTAGGGGCAAGAAATATGGACAAAGCCAAAATAATGTGGGGACAAAGGACCAAAAATAGGCACATATTTTAAATATTGTACTTATAAACTAGATAGTTGCAAGAATAACAGGATTTGTGTTAGCGTGCATTTATTGAAGGATGTGAAATCTGAAGCTTAAATGTATATCATTATTAGTGACTTCAATTCTCAATGATTTGCCAGAAAAACACAAATTTTATGAGGAACGGACCAAAAGCATGAGGCAAAAATATGAACATTCTGTGAAAATCTGGACAGTTCAGAGGTGGCTAGACACAGTGCAGCTATGTCTTGCCTGCAGTTGCTAGTCCCTGTCTTTTCTCTGTCATATCTTTGAGCCTCTCTCCTGAGTTATACTACACCAAAGCCTCAGGCTCTGTCTTGAGCCATTACCCACCCAGCTGTGTCTCTTCCACTCACGTTTCCCACTTTTCCTCTTCAGCTCCACCCTTCTGACTTGAAAGGGAACAATTCATTCTACCAAATTCATAGTCTCTTGTCTCTTCTCACTTCTGATGTATACATTCCCATGCCCTCAAACAGAATGTACATATTCCTCATCATTGTAGCAAATATACTTGTGTGGCCTCCATTACTTCATTTGCTGCCTTACCAATCATTTATGGTGGAAGGATGACTTCAGCATCTTTGAAACCCTGTGACAGAATTACAAATACCAGAATCTTATTGGCATGTCCAACTATTCTTCCACACTGCATAAAATAATTCTACTTCGGAACATCAGGTTATTTCTCAAAACCATTCCTTCAACATAATGTAACATTCCAATATAACAAATCCTGGCCATACCAAGGTTACGCTGTTTACTGTCAGAATGTATAACAATAGACTGCTACATCTCCACACTTTCCTGCAAGTTGAATAAGCTGTGTGGTAACAGAGATCTGGTTTCAGTATAAAGATAGCACTCCCATTTTACTGAGTTCATGACCTATCATGCGTTCAGACCTCCTGGAAGATAAAGGAGCATCAGTGTTTGTTAAAGACCTAATTATCACTAGACAGATTCCTCTGGATTCACAAGCATAGCTTATTATACTTTAAATTACCCTTAACAAGATAAATTACAATTCATAGCCTGCTAAGGATCACTGTCCTTGTCCCTGGAGGACTATGAATGATTTCTAAATGTGCTAACTTAACTACCCATAAATACAAATGTCTTGTCTATGGGTGATTTCAAATATCTATTGAATAACTGGAGCACCTGTAGCTCAGAGGTTGGATGTGCTCCCCAAAAGAGATTCCTACCTTCAGTAAATATTAACTGTTTTGTACAAATAGTTATCCAGTCCACTTATGGTCAAAATCGTCATGACCCATCCTCACTAACATCTTACCTATTTGTACTGCTTTTATAGTGTCATCATCTCTGCTCAGATCCAATCACAAATTAGTAATTGTTTCCTTTAGATTATCTAAGCCTACTACGAGAAAGATCTCTGGCTTCAAGGACATTAGAAAGAGAAATCTATTAAAACTGTATGATAAGCTTGAAAAATTAATCTGCAAGATTTCTGGCCCCTGCAGCCTCTCATGTAATAAACAGCATAAGCTAAGCAAGGCAGTCCTAATTAGAACCAAATGTATTTGGAAATGTAAAACTAAAACTTCTTGTTGGAAAGCAAACATTAATAATCTCTATAAAAGTAAATAAACTTGTTGGAATGCTAGCATTAATAAGCTCTATAATACAAAAAAAAATGAAGTTGTATAAATAAATCAAAACCTATTCACATTAGACTATCAAAGGATCAGCAAAAATCTGATATTTATCACAATGAAGATCAGTGCAGAATTAAAATTAAAGATAGTGTCCAAAGGCAACAATAATCATAAACCTATTACACGATTAAGAAATGACACACAGCAATGTGCAATGTTCTGAATTCATTCATAATGCCATTTCCCACTCCAGCCCTAAAGATATTGCTAATAGGATTATAGGGTCATAGGAGGTTACTAGGCTATTGGCCCTGAGGCCGTTATAAGCCTAGCCAAGAGTTTAGCCCATGTTTAGACAAGTCAGCACCCAAAGCCCCTGTCCAGCAGGGACATAGGTGGAATCCCAGGGGTGTATTCTCTTTTTCCCATCCAGTTATCCAGGTTGCGCTTAAAAAGGGATAATGAGGTACTCTGCTTGATGTGGAGAGGGAGTCTATTCCACAGATGGGGGAGTCTCTGGGACACAAATCTGACCCGCCAACAAATCCTATTGATATCAGAGACCAGGTTGAGGTTGCACATATGGGTTGCTTGAGTGGAGCTTGACTTGCGAATATGCAGCAGTCCCACTAATTTACTTGCAGATAAATGTAATGCAAGCTTCACACTAGAAACCATTGTTGAATTTTCACAAATTCTCAAGTCTGATCCTTCCTCCCAAGATTATTATACAACATATCTTAACTGCACTTTGTAAAGCTAAAATAAGATTCTGCTAACATATATCTTGTTGCTTAACCAATAGCACCGAACATGCCCAAACTGAACCCCTCTTAGCAACAAGGTTGTTCCTGAAGTATGGAAAATAGTTATTTTATGCACTTCCATAAAAGGGTCTCAGTCCAGACCCTGAAAACTATAGTGCCATCAGCCTAATGAGCCTAATTTGCAAAGCCATGGAAGATATGAAATCCTATTTCATAAGGTCCGATATAAAGCAAATTATTGCCCTAAACGTGCAACAATGTGGTTTTGACAAAGGAAGATCATGTCTACCTAATTTAGTAGATTGTCTTGAGAAAGTTATTGAAGCTGTGGATAGTATCCTTGCATTCTTACGGTATTCTTGGGTTTGAACAAAGACTTTGACACTATTTCTTGTAAAGTTAATAAACATAAAGGCCTAAATTCAGACCCTTGCATTGTAAGATGGATAGCACGCTGGCTGATAGAACACGTTATTTAAGTAGTAGATGCCACTGCAGAAATCAAAAAGGTGAATAGCTGCATTTATTGGGACTCAGTACTAGGACCTCTTCTGCTTGTCATCTATTTCTCAGATCTTCAAACCACTAACCCTGAAATATAGCTACCTAAACTTGCCAGTGACTTTCAGCTTGGTATTTGTCATTTTCTCAGCATCTGATGCCATGTTCCTACAGAAAAGGCTAAACCACTCAAATTATTGGTTATTAGAAACTGGTTTAGATTAAATTCAAGGAATTGTAGCATTGCTATATTTTGTAAATAAATTTCAATAGTAACTTACAGTATAAACAGCAGTTGGGAGGATGGCCTAATGATTAAGGTGTTTGCCTTACAAACACAAGGTGCAGGGTTTGAGTCTCACAAGGGATAATTGGCTAGGCTTAAAATGGCTCACAAGGGCAGTTAGTCTAGTACTAATCTATGAAACTATGAACCTATCTCGTTACAGGTGGATACTGTCTTCAGAGATCTCAGCACATTTGTAGACAACTATTTTTGGTTTTACCACCACATAGCAACAATAGTCAAGAAGTTCTACTGTCAGACCCCATTAATAAAGAAAAGTGCCTCATCCAGTCCAAAAGTTATCATAGGAGCACGTGGTCGAGTGGCCTCCGAAAGACATGCATAAATGGGCTGGCAACTCAGCACCATAAAAATCGACTGCCAATCATTAGCGGACTGGAGTTTCGCTGTGGTGACCCTTAACCAGGAAAAGCCGAAAAGACAAACATAAGATCATAGGAGATCACTAGGCTATTGACCTGGAGGAGGTCATTTTAAGCCTAGCCATTTCATCCCAATTCAATGCCATAGAAATGCTAGTCAATACCCAAGATTGCATTTAGTGATGACTGCTCAGGTCTAGGAGGGTAGTGGGCTCTATCCCCGGTAAGAATTTATGGTGCCCCATCCACTCATCCAGGTTCATCTTGAACAGTGCCATAGAGGTTCTTTGTTTCACATGAATTGGTAGCCTACTACAAAGACATGGGAGTCACTGGGAGATAAATCTGTTCCTCCAGCATGTCCTTTTAAGTCACAGGCCATATTTAGGTCCCTGGAACAGGTAGCCCTAGTCCCATTTGATTTATGTATATGCAGCAAGTTCATTAGGTTTGGGTCTTGGATTGCTCTATAGGCCAGGCATAAGTCTCCCCTAAGAAGTCTATATGATATGGAGTATAGTGACAGTGACTCTAGTCAGTCTGTGTAAGGCACATGCTAGAGTCCCTTGATCTTCTTTGTTAGAATCCTCTGTGGTCTCTCTAATTGCTGCAGGTGCTTAGTACGGTACATGCCAAACAAGGCGTTATACTCAGTTTTAGGCTGCTGAATAAGTGCAAAGTACAGGGGGTTATATCTTCTTTTTCTCTTGATGTGATGCTTTTAATAGTCAAGTGTGCTATGTAAAAATCTTTCTTTACTAAAGTAGGCACATGGTGGTCGAAGTTAAGGTCACAATCAACTTGTGATCCCAGGTCCCTTACCACTTCATGGGTACTTAGGTTACTGGTGTTGATTTGATAGGGTGAGAGTACATTGTTTGTGCTGAAGGGAATGATGATGCATTCCTTTGCATGCCATTTGAGACTGTGACTAATACACCAGTCGTTGGTCTGGGTGAGAACCTCCTGGAGTATACTGACATCATTTGGGTATTCAATGATTGCACCTAGTTTGTATTTGTCTGCAAACTTGGTCAGCCACAACCCATTCATTTTGACCTGAACGTCTGAGAAATATATACCAAACAGTAGGGGGCCCAGCATTCACCCTAGTGGCACCCCACTGGTAACAGGTCTGCTGGTTGATGTGGAGTTACCCACTTTGATAGAGTGTCTGGTTTGTCAGCCAATTGGCAACCCATCTTACAACAAAGGGAGTTTTCATTCAGTTTGCTAAGTTTATCAGTAATGCTTGAATGTGGGATTGTGTTGAAAGCCTTTGCAGGTTGACATATGCTGTGTGCACAGATTTGTCCTCATCAATGGCCATGGTTACATTTTCAAAGAAATCCACCAGATTTAACAGGCAGGATCCACCCCTCACAAAGCTGAATTGGGTAGGATCCGGGGTTTGGAGGTCACCTATGCCTTTATTTATGAGGTCTATAATGATATGTTCCATGGCCTTACTGGCTGGTCAGGTTTATGGGTTTGTAATTCCCCGGGTCTGTTGCTAGGCCTCTTTTGTGGAGAGGAATAACTGTTGCTGTACTCCATTCCACAAGAACAAAGCCTATGGTCACACTATGACTGATAAGAGTACTTAGTTGTGATGGTAGTTCATGTTTTAGCCTGTTGATAAGACAGCCTGGGATGTCATCTGGTCCCATAGAGGTTGTGTTTTTTTGCCTTGGACAAGGCTTTGAGAACCTGCTCTTCAGATATGTAGGGTGGGGGTGGAGTTTAGGGGAGGGTACGTTGTAAGTTAGAAAGGGATAAGGGGGTGAGATTTTCACCAAACCTATCTGCTAGCAGGTTTGCTATTTCTGTGAGGTCAGTGTGTGTGTGAGACTGTTGGCCACTAGTTCTTCACATGCTTGGGTCTTGCCCTTTAGATAACATACATATCTGTAAAAGGCCTTATGGTTACCCTTGGCTGCACTTGCTAAGTTTCTCTCAAAGGAGCTCTTGGAGGATTTGACAAGTTGTCCTATTTGCCTGTTGAGGCTGAGGAGGGTGTTTTTCCATTGTTGGGGCATTGACTTTGTTTTCTTGGACAGCAATATTTTGCCTTTATTGTAACGTTTGTTGATGCTGGATGTCCACCATGGCAGCTTGTTTTTACTTGGGGCTCTGGCTTTCATTCTTTCTGTTATGGCCAGCTTTATACACTTATGCAAGTGATTGTACAGGGTTTTAGTGTTAGCTTCAGTGTAGTTACCACTTCCAGCTTGGAGATGGGGCTTGGAATACCTTTATACCTTCACCTAGAAGGGAATAATTTGCCTTGTTGTTTTAATCTGATTTCACCCATTGTGAGTTCTGGTGTTAGTGGCAGCTCAACAGTGACTGATTTTGGTTAGTTTTAACTAATGAGGGTCTGACAGTTGCTGCAGTGCTTCTGTTTGACATGTTGGTGAGGACCAGATCCAGAATGGCTTGTTCCCCTTGTGGGGTATGGACAATTTGTTCCAGGGCATTTGAATTAGCAAAGTCAAGGAACTTTTGCGCTAATAAGTTTGGGCTAGTGTAGGTTTCCCAGTTGATGGTGGGATAATTGAAATCCTCCATAACCAGTGTGTTTGGTAAAATTTGGATTGTCTCTAGTTTGGTCAAGTAGGCTTCATGAGTGTTGTGACCCACAGAGGGGGACGTATAATTGGCTATGACTTGAATGAGGGCTTTACCCACTGTAACTTGGACCTGGAGTAACTCCATAGAGTTATCCAGTCTAATTAGACGGGGGCAGACCTCTCAACTGTCCCAAATTACTCAGTTTTTACAGAGTTTTGGGGTTCAGATAATGGGGTGCCACGATTCCCGAGTGGCGCCCCTTCAATTCCAATTTATTTGCACTTTGTTTTTTTATTTTTTTTAATTTTCGCGCTTCATGAGCTGACGTCATCATGTGCGTGATGACATCAGCTCGACCAGCCTGTCGGACTTCAGCTCACACTCGTACTTATCACGTACCACATATTTCCGGCTCTGGTTCAAATGCTTTTGCGAGCGACAATCACCAGAGCCAGAAATTATTTCGCTGGCTGAATGATGGATCTATTTAGTTAGCAAAGAAGAGCCGGAAAGGATTTCGCTGGCTGGATCTATTTATTTAGCAGAGAAGATGCTCGAGGAAAGGAGTTTGAAGACACTGGCTGGATTATTTATTTAAAATATGTTCGCTAGCTGGGATTTTATTTAGAAGAAGACGGATGCTCACTGGATGTAATTAGAGGTAAGGTGTGTGTGTGTGCACATATGCCAGTCTGTGTATGCTTGAGTATGTACAGAGAATTGCTAGCTGCCAGATGTCACACACACACACACACACACACACACACACACACACACACACACACACACACACACACACACACACACACACACACACACACACACATATACACACACACACATACACACATTCTTGGGGGGAGGCGTATGACAAGTGTCTGAGATGCGACTCTCGAGATGGTAGGTATGCCATGTCATATACTATTTTTTCTTGTAAAGGGGTGAAAGTGCCACAGTGTAACTGTGGCTTGATGCAGAGATGGGTATTTTGAGGGTATTCAAACATAATTTTCACCTGTGATATTTTGCTACTAGATAACCATGATATGTGACTACTGTGTTTGCTTGTTGCACTCGGATTAATCATCTTCGCTGAAAGGGATATTAAGTGACTGTGACCTGGATGAGGTGCACATGAGATGGAGAGTAAGAAATGTGGCCTTCCTCAAGAGGTAATAGAATGTAAGAAGCACATATAGAGGCAGATGAGGACAATTTACACACAAAGGACCCCTTCTACACAACAGATGCCACCCATATGTCCTTAGATCTTGTAGCAAGAGCTTATCAGTAACAATGACATTTTCCATACCCTACTATCCATCTGTCCCCAAAACTTGCAGACCTGTGAACTCAAGGGTAACATAGTTTTATTTTATATAGTTGAAGGGAATGCGGTATGCTGTATGACAACTGTAGGGGCAGAAATGGAATACAGACAGCATGTGCCAAAGTGTACTTATAGGTGTGGGCAAACAGCTCTGATACCAAGATATGGAGTCACCTTGGGAAAAAAAATATTGTTATAGCATTACTGTTGAATGGGTTGGAGCCTAATATGAATGTGTACTTTATCTGTACTCTGTCTCCTTGTCAAAGGGAGATCACTTTCACAAAGTGGGATTAGTGAAAGCAGGTTTTCTGATTTAAGGCTACATTCAGTAAGATGTAGAAAACTTTTCTGATTTGAAAAATAATTTAAAATGTGTGTGTCTGTCTATCTTGGTGTTTGGGCGACACAATCTTGAAGGGAAATGGAGGATTACTCTTCCAAGCTACAGTATTTGAAATTTCGTAGTTTAAACTATAGGTTTTTAGAAACAAGCTCTGCCTGACCTTTAAAGCATTTGACAATGATCTAGTAAGAGTTATTCTTGGGTTACATATGTATCTTAACCTCAAAATGTACAGGCAAATTATTTCTGTATTTGTTGGACCAAATGGGAAAGCATGTAAAAGAAGGAAGTTTTATTACAGAGATTTTTTTACTTTTTATTTTTTTGGGGAAAAAATTACAATTTGGCACATACCGTAAGGAAATCAACATTCTCCGGGCTGTTTAAAGATAATCCATTTTTGGGTAGAGTGCCATGTATATTAAACTAATGTTTTTGAGTAGATGTTCAATGTTGGCAAATAGGCCTTAATACAGGTTACTGCATACAGATGAACATGTTGCAGGCATGAGGAGCATGGGTTCTGTCTCAGAAAAATACAGATTTGTACTGAGTTGCGAAAGGAGTAGTTTATTGAGAAGTTCAGGTGTTTGAAAAGAGAACATAAGTTGGCATAGCAAGTACCACTCCTTGTACTTGATGTACGTTATGGTAGGTGACTTTGGATGTGATGTGGGTTATAATGCTGTTTCAATGAATGTGAGTTTCAAGGGCAGAGAAGTTTTAATGCCAAGTCTATTTTCATTGTGAGACAGTATTGCTTTGTTTAGCAACCAGATGTTTGTTTTTGCATTGTGCTATAAAATGTAAAAATAAAATCCATATAATCATTGTAGAAGTAAAGCAGTATGCACACATTAGTGTTTATGGTAAATGGCATGAAATAGCCAGGTAATGGAACATTGGAATGGCTGCAGGGGAACTCTGGTGCTATATTTTGGTTTTCTGTTCTTCAGTTTGCGTTTGAGAGTTGGTATCCCACAATTCCATTGGAGTAGGTGGGGTAACGTAATTGTGTATGCAAATTAGACCTATTTTTCATGGGCCTTGTTCAGATTTTTGATGTTTCCAGGTTGAGAGGTATGGACGGGAGGTGAATTTATCTGTAATGTAGATTGAAACACTACCTCCTTTGGTTTTCACATGTTCATTTTGCAGTCTAATGGTGTAGAAGGCATTGTAGCCTTGCAAGGCCAGGGTACTCTCTGAGGCCTTGAGCCAGGTTTCTGTTTTGTACAGATATCTGCATCTTCTAGTGATAGAAGTGCTTCCAGGTGTCAGGTGAAAACCATCTCTGGCAATGCAGTGAAGTTTCCCAGGCTGACAGGAACTGGATCCCCTTTGAACGATCCCAAAAACTGAGCCAGTTATTAAAATCAGTCATTTTTTGTTTAGGCTGTGGCATCATTGTAAGTGATGATAGTATGCTGCTCAAGGCTAGGATCATACCTGCCTGGGACACACACTCAGAGACCAACCATGCCTGTCTTCATATAGTGCAGTGAGGTACATCTCAGGTCATTCACACCAACATGAACTATAACAGAGTCATAACTGTAGTTGTTGCTGAGAGACGTGAGTGCATGCATTGACGAATCCTGTCACCGGACAGGCAGCTGACCATGACTTTCTCCTTGTCCAACCTGTCAGTGGGACATCTGTGTGTCTCACTATTGAGTCTCCAGTGACAAAAACATTTGTTTTTTGAGTGTTATACCTTACTGACTTGGTGGGTGAGACTGCTGTTTCTATGTGTCATGGATGCACATATAAGCATATGTAGTGGTGGGTGAGTTGGCAACCTTCTCCGTGTTACTGCTTTGAGTGAGAGATCATGGATTCTAGATTCTTCATGTAAATACATCTCTTGCGCTCTGTACTGGACTGTGTTATTAGTATACGGTTGACTGTGTACATGAGGCAATTACTACACTGCCTCAAGAGACCCAAGTCAACAAGGTTGGCAGGAGAAACAAAGGTAGTACAACTCTCCATAATGCTAGGTTGAAGACTGTTGTCACTGGGGTGGCTATTCAGAACTGATCACGGAGGAGCTCAGTGGATGAATATTTCTGACTGGGTTTTAGGGAAAATTTGGTGAATTTAACTGTCCAGCTTTGGTGCACAACTGAGCGGCAGTACACAATGCTGTGTGACGCACAAACAAACAAAAACCTGCTCAAAGGCAGGGCCTAAATACTAGAAGCTAAACACTTAAAAAAAAAAAAAAAAAACTTTAAAAGGATTCAAAATTACAAATTAGGATGTTATTCCAAGCCCTAGATCAGCCTTCCTTTACCAGACAGGTCCCAATCAGCACAATTCTCTCACAAAAGTGCAGATAGGCCCTTCCAATCCAAGATGGCCTGAAAAATATGCTCAGACAAAACAAACCACTACAAACAGTTCCAGCTGACTGAAATCCTGGGGGTGGCAATTATAACTTTGATCCACAAATCTACATTGTAAAGCTTATCTGAGTGTGTCAGGTGTTAGTTTTTACCGAAGACAGCATTGTACATTTACCATAAGCCATTAAGGTTAATTACCCCTCGCATAATATAAACCACTAATTTGTTAATATTAAAATATTTCCAACATCTTTGTTTAATGATTTCATATACTTATTCTACTATTACATCTTTCAAACTCCCTTTTTTCTTAACTGCATTATTTTATTATTATTTTATAACTACAGTAAACTCTCAGTTAACCGGAACTCAAGCAACAACTCTCAAGCAGCTAGAAAAAAAAATCGAAGAAATACAGTACAGTATGAACAATTCAGTTTTCTATGTGTTGCACTTTGTTAATCCCCCATGGAAAACAAAACTTACATTTTTGGAGTTTTAGAGTTCTAAAAAGGAAGATACAAATAAATTCCCTAAGTACAAGTCAAACCAAACTAGTCAAATTGCAAATATGTCAACACTCGCTCCATGCTCACTCAGTTTGCATCAGATTGAACATTCTCTCTCTCTCCTCACACACACACACACACACACACACACACACACACACACACACACACACACACACACACACACAGTATCTTCAGCTTTCATTCATGCATTCACTCACTCTTTCTCTCTCGCTGATCTCTCGCTGATCTCTCAGACACACTCTCTTCAGCTTTCATACATCTCTCTGATCTCTCACACACAATCACTTCTACTTTCATACATGCCTTCATTCTCTCTATGTCACCATTTCATTCAATTCCAATCCACTCAGTGTGTCACTGAAAACTGTTCTGCATGCCACACTTTCTAGCAGAAATATAAGTTTAAAATATTATTATTCCAGCCAAGCTTTTAATTACTATATTTCAATATTAAAATCAAATCATTACATTGTTTATGGCATGGTATGGTATGGTATGGTATAGTACAGGTATAGTATTTGTCAGTTCTATTTTAATAGTAACTCTCAAGCAACCAGAAATTACACTTACCCAGCATCTACCAACCCCATGGGTGCCGATTAACTATGGGTTTACTGTACAATGAAGTAAAGCAATTTGAATGTGACTACTTTTTCTAAGTAAAATTAATCAGGTTAGTAATTATTGTTTATCTCCATTCCAAACTCTTCATTTAATATATAAAACATATATAACTTAACATATATAACTTAACATATATAACTTAACATATAGAACTTAACATATAGAACTTAACATATATAACTTTGTGATTTTGAGCCAATACCCCCCACCTTACATATCTGAAGAGCAAGTCTTCAAAGCCCTGTCCAAGGCAAAGAACATGGGCTCTGTGAGACCAGATGACAATCCAGGCTTTCTTCTAAACAGGACAAAACATGAACTAGCATCATCACTAACTACCCTTTTTGGTCATAGCCTAACCACAGTGTTTGTTCCTGCAGAATGGATAACAGCAACAGTTATTCCCCTCCACAAAGGTGGCCTCACAACAGACCCAGGGAATTACAGACCCATAAGCCTGACTAGCATCATCTGTAAGGCCATGGAACATATCATTATGGACCTCATAAAAAAAAAAATAGGTGACCTCCAAACCCTGGACCCTACCCAATTCAGCTTCATGAAGGGCAGAGTCTGCCTGTTAAATCTGGTAGATTTCTTTGAAAGTGTGTCCAAGACCATTGACGAGGGGAAATCTGCACACAGCATACCTCAACTTGGCAAAGGCTTTTTACACAATGCCACATTCAGGCATTACTGATAAACTTAGCAAACTGAATGTAAACCCCTTTGTTGTAAGATGGGTTGCCAAATGGCTCACAAAATGGATACACACTATCAAAGTTGGTGACTCCACATCAACCAGCAGACCTGTTACCAGCGGGGTGGCACAGGGGTCAGTGCTGGCCCCCCTACTGTTTGGTATGTATTTCTCAGAAGTTCAGGTCAAAACTAAAGGGTTGTGGCTGACCAACTTTGCAGACAGCTGCAAACTAGGTGCAATCATTGAATACCAAATGATGTCAGTATACTCCAGGATGGTCTCACACAGACAAAAGGCATATTACGGCATCCTACAATCAGAAGTACTAGTTTAAAGGGGAAAAACCCAATAGAAAACGACACCTACTTTTTATGTATGAATTTTTAGTAGGTGTCATTTTCTATTGGGTTCTTCCCCTTTAAACTAGTACTTCTGATTGCAGGATGAAGTAAGATTCAGAAGGGAACATGTGCCTAGTGAACTAGGAAGTGGGGATGTAAAATTCAATGTGAAAGGTGCAATTCATTTGTTTAATGGGAAGCAGAAAATGTGAGTAATTTGTAATGTATTTAATTCATTGTTTCATTGCTGTTATTTATGGTCTGAGGAAGTGACCGGGATGGTGGTGAAAGCGCTTACCTATTTTTGAAAAATAAATTACATGGTTTTACTGCCGTACGTCTTACAACCGTTCTCTTGTTTTGTTACCTATGAAAATAACTGCTTAGCTCAGCAATATAATCACACACACTTTCATCTGCCTTGCGTCTATGCTCATAAAACTTTTTTCTATAAGCTTCAGCTGATAACTTAAAGCACTATAATAAACAGTTCTTTACTTTGTTATAGTCTAAACAATCAATATTAGACAATTTAGAAAAAGGAGTTACTGATTTTCTATGGAGTAAGGGGGTCAGGATCTGTACCCAGAGCCCTAGTCAACATTATACTGTTTACATGTCATCAGAATTATCACCCTCTGTAAATTGTGGAAGACATTTATTGAGCTTTATTCCTTCTGGGGTTCAGTTATTCCCTTCCACATTACTTCCATGACCTTGGCGAAGAGTCAGCATTTCCATTTTCATGTCGCCTCTGTCTCTCATTTTCTTCAGTTTCCAGATAACTCAGTCTCTCTGCTGATTCTATTCCAAATGTCTGGCATCTAGTTCAAGTCTCTTTAACTCCAGACAGATTTTTAAGTCCTCTGAGGAAAAGTTGAACTGTCCATTTTCTGAGAGCTGTAGATCCCCAAGGCCAGTCTGGCTGTCTGCCTGGTTGCTGGTCTGTGATGCAGCTGTGATTAATGCTGCAATAATTTCCCTTTACTGAGGTTGGCATGCACTAGTCCTCTGGCTTGACACATCTCAGCCAACATGCTCCATGTCAGCTTGCCATAATCCTCCACTGACATCCTTGCCTGCTCTCCCTGACTAACTAAGTTAACAAAAATCTAATAAAATTATTGTGATATGAAACTCTGAATGTCTACCATGTGGCTGCTTGAGAGTACAAACACCTTCTTTACTGATCACTGATTACAGGCTACAGAAGTTCAATATCCATACCACTGTTCAACAATATGTGATGTGATGATCCTACCACTGCCAACCAATATGTGATGACCCTCTACCTCTGGGCCAGTAATCAAGGAGCCTCAATCCTCACTAATGGCACTAGTGGGGGGATGTTCACTGGAAAGATAACAGGTACATACACAGTATCTCAAGATACAGCTCTCTGCATCTAGCACAATCAAGCACAATTTCCCTTAAGAGCACATGACGAATACAGTCAGTCTGGAGCTGGGTTCTCCCTCTTTCTCCAGATCCCCAGTAAGACTCCCTACTGGCACAGCTGTAGAGTTGAGATCTCAGCTGAGTGTACAAGCCAAGACCTCCAGCACCATCTCTGTCCAACCAGTGCTTCATGCCCCTGCCCAAGTAGCTGACACACAGATTCTTGAGATTTGATTTACACACACACGCACACACACACACACACACACACACACACACACACACACACACACACACACACACACACACACACACACACACACACACACACACACACACACACACACCTGGGGAAGGCTGGCACAGGTTTACTAGCTATGCCCCCTTTTGGCCAGACTATAAGGTAGTTACCACTGCCAACAGGCACTCCTGCCAGCTAAGGTAATGCTCCTCCAAGGGTAGCCAATGTACTGAGTAAAATTAATATTAATACAAATGGTAGTTTGACCAAGAGTAAGGCTATTAGGTGTGGCCCACACAGTGTCAGCAAATAAATATGCAAGTACTCACAAAACTTAAATATCTCTACAAAGATCAGCCACAATGAAAGTTTTACATATATTTAATGTTGTTGTTGTTTGTCTTTCGGCTTTTTCCCAGTTAGGGGTCGCCACAGCTGAACTCTGGTCCACTAATGATTGGCAGTAGATTTTCCCAAATGACGAGGTGCCAGCTCGACGTCCAACCTTCAACTAAGGCACGCCCATTCACGCATATCTTTCGAATGCCCACGCAACCATGGGGAGGACATGCAAACTCCACACAGAAGGCACTTCCCACACTCCAGCCAAGAATCGAACAGGCGAACCTCTTGCTGTGAGGCAACAGTGCTAACGCTGCACCACCACAGATTGATATATTCACAGTGACATCAGAGTTCAAATCACAGGACATATTTAAAACAACATTGAAGGACAGTCTCAAATTAATAAAGAAAAACAATACCTAAACTAAGCTTTACTATATTCCTGACTGAATCTAAGATAATTATACTATTCCCTCATAATATACTTAATAGAGCAAGGCAGATGATGTGGTGAATGGTCCTTCTTATTGTCAGGCCCAGACAGAATACAGTATGCTTTGTCTCACTGAGAGACTTTTCAAAATAATATCGAAAATATTATCTCTACGATAGCCTGCAGAATGGCATCACTTCTGGTCATCTGACTTCTAGGTTCTCATGCAACCCCCCCCAATTGCTGGAAGCTGGCTTGATTTGGCACCTGCCTGTAAAAATACACACACAAGGGCTTTTGCTCAAATCTGTGGCAACTATTGGAGGTCATAAAACAATTTCATACCTCTGCTTCCAGAGTAGTAATTAGTTCACCCCAAAGACAATACAGAAAGCTTCATGGTACAGACTTTGTCTCTGGTTGCATTGAAACCTGTGAGATAGCATCATTATTGCCTAGACAGTAAACTGATTTAATTTTAGATATATTTTAAAGTTTGCTGGAGTGAGGTTAACCTTCCAGTTTCCTCTGTTAAAACATATACATTTAAACAGTTACAGTAGTGTCAGTACATTTCTGTTCTCTCCAGCAGGGCACACTGTGGATAGATTTCAAACACAAGCACTTTACAAATACCTTTTCAACCCAAACATCTGTAAAAAGCAGTTTGATATACACATGCCATACAGTTCTAAAACATTTGTAACACAACCATCTTGTATAAATCAGTTTGATAATTACAAATGACATTTAAGGGGCAGAGCCTGAATGGCTAACTGAAAGCAGCTTAATTTCAGAGCTCCATAAAACTATTAAAATATACAGGAAAGTTTTTTATTTATTATTATTATTATTTCCAGTTTGATTACCTGGGAAGTCCACTGGGCCTAGAAAGCCAATTTTCAGTGGAGGCCTGGGGAGAAAAGCTCCATGAAACAGATTACAGTAACAACAGCAGTCCGATAAAAATAAAAGTACAAGTACAAACACATCAAATAATACAAAGCATGAGCAATATTGCCCATATTGGACAAATATTGTGCAGATACATTTTAACAAATTCACACAGTTAAAGTCAAAAGTCAAAAGCTATTTACAATGTTTACAGAGTGTGAGAGGTCATATGGGAATTAGCTATAGAAGGTTATAGCCAGCTATAAGGTGCTTAGGAACTCAGGAGGATATCCTCCCAGGGGCTTTTGTTAAAGAGTTCTAGGTAGGGAGAATGCAGTTACATTTCCATTTGGAGGAGAGGTAGGTGTAAAACTGAGTTTTGAAGTTGTTTCTGTTTGACATTGTCCTTAGTGTGGAAGGGAGAGAGTTCCATTTCTTACCTAAGGAGAAGGAGAGAAGTTGTCCAGCAGGTTTGTGGACAGTGATTAAGTTTTGGTGTTCAGATCCAAGAGTTCTATTTGGGGTGTATGGGGGAAGGATGTTAGTTAGAGTGGGGCATTTGGTTGTATTAAATATTAGTCTATGTGCTGTAGTGAGCTGGAGGAAGTCCAGGTAATTTGATTATTCTAACCAGTTGAGGGATTGGAGGGTAACACAGTGATGAGTGGAATGTTTGGCTTTGGTGGCAAATTCAGAAATTTTGTTATAACAGATTTCAAGTTTGGAAGTGATGTAATAGGATAAGTTAGTTACTACTGAGGTGCCATACAGAAGGGGGGAAGGAGGTAAGAAGAGGCCAGAGTATGCCTGGTAGAAGTAGAGAGGAAGTGTTTGTTTCTGCATAGCATACTTAGTTTTTGGTGAGTTTTCTTTATATTTTGATGAATCTGGATGTTGAACTTGAGATGTTTGTCTATAATTACACCGAATGGTTTGGCAAATGGAACAACTTCAGTCGGAGAGTTGCTTTGGCTAAGGACTTGGAAGAATTTTTATCAAAAGAGAAAGATTTGGAGGGTGTGAATAGTAGTATTTTAGATTTGTTAGCATTGAGAGAAAGGTGATTTTGGCACATACAGATCTCAGTAGTTGAGAAGGCAGTCTGAGTTTTAGATAGGAGTTCAAGTAGGTTAGAGGCAGAGCAGAAAATGGATGAATTTGGCATTAGGAACAGCAGAGTGAAAGTTATTGATAAAGATATTAAAGAGCATTGTTCTGAGGATGGACCCCTGTGGTACTCTGGTAGGGGTGGGTAAGAAAGCTGAGGTGCCTTTTTTCCATTTCACAGCCTGAGATCTATCTGACAGATAGCTTGAGAACCAGGAAAGAATGTTCTGGGAGAGATTTAAGTTTGAGAGGTGACTTAGAAGGGGCTTATGGGAAACAGTATTGAATGCTTTAGAGAGATCTAGGAGCACTATGGATACTAAGTTCCCAGAATCTCGGACTTGATTGATAGTTTCTAAGAATGAGAGTAGAGCTGTTATGATGCTATGTCCTGGTTGGAAGCCATGTTGGGTAGGGGTAAGAAGTTGTTTTTTAGTCAGAAAAGACATAAGTTGGAGGTGGATGCATTTTTCCAGAATTTTGGAGATTGTAGAGAGAAGAGCTGTAGGGCGGAAGTTTGAAATGTTAGTATTTTAGCCTCCCTTGTGGAGAGGAAGAATAAAGGCAGAGCACCAGAGTTTAGGGACATAGGATTCCGTTATGGATCTATTAATTAGGATACTAATTGGGAGAGCTATACCATCAGCAACAGACTTGAGAAAGGAAGAGGGATTGTTGTCAGGTGCATTGGTGCAGGGTTTAAGTTTGGATAGAAATCTTTGTAGGTAGTTAGTGGAGACAGGTTTAAGCTCAAACATAGGGGGGAAATTATTTGGGGACTTAGATGAGGTGGAATGTAGGAGAGATGGGTCGTTGTTGGGAAATGTTTTCATTAGGTCAGATATTGACTCTATCAAAAAAAAGTTGAATAATGAGGCTAATTCGAGGTCAGATTTACTTGGGTCTGGACAGGGGTTATTTTTGGAGCCTGGGTTGAGGAGCGAGTTTATGGAGTTCCAAAAAAGCATAGGGTTTTGGGGATGGTTGGACTGGAGCTTAGTATAGTAGGATGTTTTGTCTTTGAAGATTTGTTTTTTTTGCAAAGTTACAGAGCTGTGCATATTGGAGAAGGATTTTGGGAAGTTTATTCTTTTGGTAAAGCTTCCAGGATTTGTCTCTGTGATGCATAATTTGCTCTGTTTCTTTGGTTAGCCAGTTATAGTTTTTATTCTTGTTTTCCTTGGTGGAGCTAGGGGGCCAAGGGGCAGTTATAGATTTTATTCTTTTTTTCCTTGGTGGAGCTGGGGAATTTAGAGTGTCTAGGAAAGTAGAATTAAAGTGGTCTATGGCTTTATCGAGTGGAAGGGTTTTTAGAATGTGCCAATTCATTTGTTTAAGATAGTTAGAGAAGGTTTTGTGGTCAAATTTTCTAAGGTTGCAGGTCTGAATATATTGATGTTGGTGTGGATACACGATAAATGAAACTAGGAGGTGGTCATTAATAGAATCTGGGATGGTGCCAGAGTTGGCATCTTTATTTGGATGGGTGACTAAGATTCAGTCAAGAGTGGATCCTGGGGGATTTGTTTTATTGGGTCTGGTGATGGAGTAGGTTACTTGAGTAAAGTTAGAGGTTAATGGACAGGGAGGATATGGGACTGTTGATTTTATTCCAGTCGATGTTTATATCACCTAGTATGTAAGTTTCAAGGTTAATTTCAGCTGAGGCCCATTGGAGTATGTCTTCAATGGTTAAGATGTTATTTCTGGGTGGGATATAAAACACGATGATATGGAGGTTTTTGTGATTATTCATTTTTAATAGACCAAAATAGAGAAATATATTATTTTTCAAACAAAAACATCAGAAGCATATAAATAAAAGCTTAAACTATATAAGTAGAAATGGTGGATTTTTATAAATATTTTCCTGTCAGAAATCCTTTTTCAGATTTTTTTCAGCTCCTGTAAATGAGTAACCCAAGGAATTCTCACCCTGATGTGGCTTTAAAGAAAGAACTACAATTGGTGTCTACTACCTTACAAGAACTACCTTTGAAGATGGATGATTTCAAAGAAAACCCGGAAAATCTTAAACATAATTGTCAAAAGCAAACGGATGTTTTTAAGGAGTTACTTCAGCAACATCAAACAAAAATAACAAATATAGAAACTTCTCTAAATGATATTGAAGGCAGCCTTAAAGAAGAAGAAATACAAAAAGAATTCCTTATCAAACAGAACACCTGGGTCCTTAATAAGGTGGATGACTTAGAAAACAGAGAAAGAATGACTAACATTAGAATCTTCGGACTTCCTTAGAATACTGAAGGTGAGGATATTATTGCATTTTTAACTTCATGGATTTCTAAGTTTTTAGATCTAAAAAAAGGTTTCTCATATGGGATCGAAAGGGCACATAGAGCTCTAGGGAAACCTGCCTCAACCTCATCTAATATACCTCCTAGATCAATAGTTATAAAATGTTTGTCATATCTGGAGAAGGAATTAGTTCTAAAAACTGCCTGGAGAAAATCACCTTAAAAATACAATCAGAACCTAATAATATTTGACAATGATTATTCCACCAGAGTTTTGGAACAAAGGAAAAAAGTCTGGCCACTAATAAAGCTGCTTAAACAAAACAATATCAAGGCACAGCTTGCTTTT
Organism: Protopterus annectens; assembly: GCF_019279795.1. NCBI lineage: Eukaryota > Metazoa > Chordata > Ceratodontiformes > Protopteridae > Protopterus > Protopterus annectens. The sequence goes on along the minus strand of NC_056726.1, from coordinate 787,762,810 downwards.
CCTGCCAGAATCAAAATCCTTTATTCAAATGAAATGAGAACCTTTAACAACTTAGAAGAGGCTTCTTCATTCTCTCAAAGCTTGTACTATGATACAATTTGCTACTGGTAAATGCTTGATATGAACATTTATCTCTTTTATGTGAACTTTCAAGCTAGAGTCACAATTATTAGAAGTACTTATTATCTGTTTTTTTTGACAAACTGAAGTTTCAATTGATCATATACAAATACAGGTAATTATTACTTTTTGATGGGAGGTTTTGAGGGTTTCTATTGATTCAGGACTAAAATTGCTAACCTGTTATATATTGTAATAAGTAACATTGAGGTAATGGATTCTTCCCTGGAGCTACATTTGTGGTTTAGTGTCATTTAGCAAAATTCATATTTGATAGTAAATTAACGCAGGCATGCTTTGGCTATATTTGTTTATATCATTTGCTAAATATGTGTCATTAGGAGAGCTGGCACTGAACTTGTTCAGTTTATTAATTTTATTATTTTGTTTTGTTTGGATATTTCTTTGTTGTTTAGCTGATGGTTGAGTTACTAGACATGTCTAGTTGTTTCTTTATTGTATGGTTGCTCGTGGCTATCGGAGATGATTTGAGATGGTTTGTCTGTGTTTGCATGAGCTGAGAATTCAATCATTTTTTTTTTCTCTTCAGCCAATTTTATTAAAATGGAGGGAACAACGAGTGTTAATAAATGTGCAATGTGAAGCTTTCAGTATCTAGAACACCTCACGAGCATATTGAATTATTTTTCTATTTCTCTTGGTGTACAAGACATGACTAGTGTAATGGGTTGCTATGATGACAGAAAATGAAGACGTTAGCTTTTATGGCATTGTGAAACTTCCTTTGGGTGAAAGTAAGCAGTCTAACTTGTTAGCAGTTAATTATGGGTAATATCTGCTTTGTGATCTTGATCATCTCCATCTGCACACTTGGTTCTTACGCTGCTCACTTGATTCGGATTTTCTTGCATGTCGTATGGTACAATGGCTTACAATAGGTGAGCAAAGCTAAGCAAAAATAATGGTTAATAGCTTTTCATTTAGTTTAACTCATTATTATATTGCATAACACCATGGCAGTTTAAATTAAAGCCTCAGCATCAGTGGTTTTATAAAGAGAATTGATAAACTGTTTAATAGTATTAGATTGGTTTCTGTGAGCTGTATGATGTTGTATTTTACCGGTTCATAGGTTCATAGGTGTGTACTAGGCTAATGGCCCTGGAGCCTTTACAAGCCTAGCCCATAGAAGTGCCCTGGCATTGTGCTGCCAGATGTTAGTTCCCAGTGCTTCTATCAAGTAGACCCACTGGAGTGATCCCCAGGGTGAACTTTCTATTTCCCATCCACTCATCAAGATTTCTCTTGAATAGGGCCAGTGAGGTGCTCTGCTTGACATGTATGGGAAGTCCATTCCCAAGCCCCTGCATGTTCTGTTGATTGTGATAATGAGGTTAAGGTGTCTGGAGTGTGTGGTGCAGAGGAATTAGAATTTCTTTAGATGTAGCATTTCTAAGAGAGCTGGGTCAGACATGGCTTTGTAAGTCAAGCAGAGATTGCCTCTTAGTAGATGATATGAGACAGGGAATAGCTGGAGTTTTTTTAAGTCTGTCCGTGTAGGACATGTGTTTAAGGCAGGATCCTCTTCGTGAGGTATTTTTGTGGCCTTTCCAGCTGTTGCATGTGTTTAGTGAGGTACGTGCCAAATGGGGCATTATACTCGATGATTTGCCTAATGAGGGAAGCGTAGAGAGAGAGAGATGATGACCTCTTTCTTCCTGGATGCAAAACCCTTGGTAACGAGATGTGCCACATAGAAGGACTTTCTGACCATTGTGGCAATGTGCTGGTTGAAGGAGAGGTTGCTGTCAACCTGTGTCCCCAGATCTCTTATAACGCCTTCAGTGTTTAATGGGCTCCCATTGATGTGGTAATTAGTGGTATCTTGAGTTTTTCCCAAAGGGGATGACTATGCATTTTTTGGCATTAAGCTTAAGGCCATGGTTTTGACACCAGTCATTGGTCTCAGTGAGGCCTTTCTGTAGGATGTCTACATCACTTGTGGAGTTAATAATGGCTCCCAGCTTGCAGTCATCTGTGAACTTGGTCAGCCAGAGTCCCTCCTTGTTGGCCTGGACTTCTGAGAAGTAGATGCCAAACAGAAGAGGACCCAGGACTGATCCCTGAGGGACTCAACTCATGACTGGTCGGCAGTCTGACTTGGAGTCTGCTACTTTCACCCTGTGGGCTCTATCTGTGAGCCAGTTTGCAACCCACCTAGTGATACAGGGGTTGATGCCTAGTTTGGTGAGTTTACCAATAATTCCTGAGTGGGAAATAGTATCAAAGACTTTGGCCAGATCAAGGTAGATTTTATGAACTGCCTTCCCCTCATTCACATCTCTGGTGACTGACTCAAAAAAGTCAACCAGGTTTAGCAGGCATGATCTACCTTTCACAAAAACAAATTGCCTGGGATCTAGAGTTTGGAGATTCCCTATATCCTTGTTAATTAGGTCCATGATGATACGCTCCATAGCCTTACATATCAGACTCATCAGGCTAATGGGTCGATAATTCCCAGGGTCTGTAGTCGCTCCCCCTTTATGGAGAGGGATGACAGTAGCAGTGCCCATTCAGTAGGGGCAAAGCCTGAGATGAGGCTGTGATTGAACAGGGCACCCAGATGTGGTGTCAGTTCACTTTGTAATTCATGTCGAACACATCCAGGGATATTGTCTGGTCTCATTGAAGCTGTATTCTCGGCCTTGGACAATGCAGCTTTAACCTGTGCTGCAGTAATGCTGGGTGACTGGCATTCATCCTATATTGTGATTGGTCCTTGGGAGAGTGAGAGGGTTAAAGTTGGCAGTGAATCTGTCAGCCAGTATGTTGGCAATATATATTGGCTCAGTATAGGAAGTACCATTGTTCAGTAACTCAGAGCAAACCTGGGTATTTCCATGGAGATTCTTGATATAACTATAGAAGGCTTTCTGGCTGTTTTTAGTGTATTCCACAATTCTGCCTTCATAGCTGGCTTTAGAGGTTTTGATGAGGGATCTCAACTTTTTGTTGAGGCTAATAAGGTAGTTTTTCCAGTCTTGGGACTTCACCTTTTTCTGCAACAGTTTCTTCCTGCTGTTGTAGAGTTTATTAATGGCAGGGGACCACCAGATTGGCTTCCTTTTTTGGAGGAGAGCGTCTTGGTTCTGTTGGGTATGGCTACTTCCATGCATTTATGTATGTGTTCATACAGTGCATTGGTGTATGATTCAGCAGTCATGCATCTATTTTCCATTGACATGGATGTAGTTAGCCACCTTAGCCACCTCTGTTTTTAGGAGCGAAGCTTTGGAGAAGGTTTTCATGGTGGTTACAGGTGGGGTGGGTAAGATATGGATTCCCATGGTGATTAGTTTATGGTCAGATCTAACCAGGGAGGAAATGACTATTGGTGTAGAGGAATGGTTGCCCATGTTAGATATTAACATGTCATAGTTGAATAAAGTGTTTTTAATGTATTAAGTTCTCATATGCTTAATTAATTTGCATAACAGAGGGCACTTAAGTGGATAAGCACCTTTATTGCGTTAATGCTCTGAAGTAGCCCCAGTGTTACACAGAAGAAAAATGTGGTCAGGAAGTGAATGCATTTTATGCTGGATTTTAAACTGTATTTCTGTGTGGTTTTTTTGAATAAATACGTGAACTTTTTACTGATTTGAGAGTCTGGCATTTACTACTTACCCCCTACTGTGCTTGAACTTTGTTTATTGGTTGTCATTTGCTCTTAGCACAGTGTTTCCAAAGATTGTGTGTTTTCTAACTGCAAGTATAAACAGTCTTATCCTGAGTAATTAAAATAAGTTTTTTGAATTGATGTAATACCTATAAGAGAGGTCACTGCTGCCATTCATGGTTTAAGAAGGGAAAAAGGAGAAAGTCAAGGAAAGATGGGAGGCGGAGGGAAGGGAAGGAAAAAAGTAAAGAAAAAGAAAGGAGGAATAAAAAGGGGAATTAGATCATATTAACTTGTTTGTCAACATGGTCACTTTCATACAGAAACATTTTATGCATGCTTACTAGCTTATTTACATTCCGGGATTTGCAAAGGCATCACTTCTGGAAAGAATAGTGCACTTCATTTCTCTTTCTATAGCTTATGGGGCATTTTTTATCTGAGTATTTCTCACTATGACATCTGAATAATGCAATACACCAGTAAAAAGGAGAGAAAAAAGCAAGCCATATATTTCTTTGGAGATTTTCAGTTTTAATCGCTCTTTATTTTCATATAGGAGACTCAGAGTGAGTCATATAGTTCTTTATGAACTCCTTTCAGGCATCCTCACTGAAAATATTCACCCGTGGTTTACTATTGATCATATGAATAACATAAATATTTGATATATGATGATTATTTCAATACAAATTTTACACTCAAATGGTAATTTCCTATTAGCCAATTTGGAATTTAGTCTTTATAGTACTATTCTAGTAATACCATGTCAAGCTTTATAATCTCCTTTTTGGTTATATGTCATTTTAAGGATTAATGATTTAAGGAACCTGAATTCAACACAGATGATCCAACAATGCAAACTTTACACAAATCTGACAAGAAAAATAGTGCTCTAGAAAGGCCAAGGAAATAATATGTTCCATGAAGACAGATGTGCACTATGCAGTGTTATAAATTACATAACTAAGAAATTGCTGAACTATGCAGTACTATAAATTGTTCAACCTATTTGACATATTTCATATGAATAACTGTCTTTGAGGTGTCTCTGTTTAATACTTGACACTTTCTACTTACTCAGGGGGAAAATCTATGAAATTTGACATAGCGTCTTCTAGTCACTTACTATGTATGTTACTTTATTTAAACATGCAAAGACCATACCCTATGGTATAAAATATTGAGACTGTAATATGTAGAGTTTGAAATGCTATAAAATTGAAAATGAGTTTCATTAGTTTAAAGTATTCAAGACTATATCTTGCATGTATAAACTTCATAAGTAGTGCTACATTTTAATTGGAGTGAACTACATGCATTTTTAGTTTTTAAGATACATTTGATTTTATATATATACTTTACTTAATATTGATCAGTACTTTATTCTAGAGAAAGAAATCTTGATTCAGTATACATTTAACTTTTACATTCTTTTTGCTTATGCACATTTATATCAGTCTCTGAATACTGGTAAAACTGCAATAGGTTACTCAGCTTTGATTAATTATGAATATATTTATATAATATAGGTATATATTTTTTCTTTTTTATGCTCAAAATAATAACATAAAATAACAATAAGATTTTATTTGCTCCTCCATATTCTTTAATATTTTAAATTTGTTTTCATGCCATGATGCATTACATGTTGATTTAGTTATATAGACCTTAGATAGACAAATATACAAAATGAAAGACTAAGAAGTGTTTATCTATCTATATATATATATATATATATATATATATATATATATATATATATATATATATATTTGTTCTTTTCTCTCTAAGACGTTTATTGACTTAGAAACCTGTTTGTATTTAATGAATATCACTATTGTCTTGTTTCTTTTTCTCATAGGTTCATAGGTAAGTACTAGGCTATCTGCCCAAGGGCATTTATAAGCCTAGCCAGAATGTGTTGGCTTTCACCACCCCCTTAGATTAGTTCCCTGTGCCTCTATCCAGCAGAGTCATTAGTTCCCTGCTCCACTGTCCAGCAGAGCCATTAGTTCCCTGTGCCACTGTCCAGCAGAGCCAGTGCAGTGATCCCCGGGGTAAATTTTCTGTTTCCCATCCACCCGTCAAGGTTTCTCTTGAAGAGTGTTAGTGAGGGGCTCTGCCTGATGGATACTGGCCAAGGCTCTTGCTGCCCCTATAGTGCCTTTTTTTAGGCAAGGTTCAAATAACAAATTCACCACCGTAACAGGAACAGGCAAGCAAAAACTGAGGGTTATGCTACTCAATGCTAGAAGTCTAAATCTCAAACTGCACTCACTTGAGGCACTCCTTAAAATGGAAAACATCGATATCTGTGCAGTGAATGAGACCTGGTTCAAGGCTCCAGAGAGAACCCCTGCATTACCAGGCTATAACTCATACCACACTTTTCGGCCATGTAACCTGGACCGAAACACCAAAGGCGGAGGTGTGTCTAAATTCATTAAGGATATCCACACCTCCAGGCTAGTTGCTCAGCATAATGCATCCGAGGTTATCCAAGTGCAACTAACTCTGGGCAAAGCTGCAATCCAAATTGTAGCTTGCTACAGATCCCCCACCATGCCCCAGGATTCGCACTCCTCTTTTCTTGATGTACTGGAAAATATTAGGGTTCAACCAAACACCTTAACAATGGGCGACTTCAACTACCCCACCCATTAACTGGGAAAACTACTCATGTACCAACTCCTTAGCTCAATGCTTTCTGGAATTCATAAACTCCATTGCCCTGGATCAACTTATCCACACCTCCACCAGGGGCAACAATATCCTAGACCTAGTCATTACCAACATGAGTGACCAGTGTTCCACACCTGAAGTCAACTCCTCATTGGTCCGATCCGACTATAAGCTAATCACCCTTGATATCCACATCCTGCCCCCACCCCCCCTATTAAAGAAACCATTGTAAAAATTTTTTCCAAAGCCAACTTCATGCTTCTTAAGACAGAAGTGGTGAACATCATGACACCCATGCAGATGGACAATACAGTTACAACTGCTGACTCCTACACAAATGCACTCTATAAGCATTTGCACGAGTGCATGGATCGTGCTATCCCAAACAGAACCAAGATGCTATCCTCCAAAAAAAGGAAGCCAATTTGGTGGTCCCCTGCCATAAACAAACTGTACAACAGAAGGAAGAAACTGTTGCAAAAGAGAGTAAAATTCCATGAGTGGAGGAGCTCCCTGGTCAGCCTCAGTAAGAAGTTGAGATTCCTTATAAGATCCTCCAAAGCTAGCTACAAAAACAAAATCACCACTAATTCTAAGGACAACCACAAAGCATTCTATAGCTATGTCAAGAATCTCAATGGCAACACCCAGATCTGCTCTGAGTTACAGCACAACGGCATGAAAATTACAGAACCAACTGATATTGCCAACATCCTGGCAGATAGGTTCAGTGCTATCTTTACCCCCCCATCACCCCCTAAAGGGCCCATATCTATACAGGAAGAATGCAGAGTCCCTGTAATCACAACTACGCAGGTAAAAGCTGCGCTCTCTAAAGCCAAAAACACAGCATCCATGGGACCGGACAACATCCCAGGCTGCGTTTTACACGAACTTCAGAACAAATTGCTCCCCATTTAAGCACCATGTTCAATAATAGCCTCACATCAGGCTTTGTGCCCACTGAATGGTGCACAACAACAGTTATTCCACTCCACAAAGGGGGAGCCACCACTGATCCCGGGAACTATCGACCTATTAGCCTGACGAGCCTAGTCTGCAAGGCCATGGAACGTATCATCATAGAACTCATAAACAAAGACATTGGTAACCTCCAAACTCTGGATCCCACCCAGCTTGAGTTTGTGAAAGGCAGATCATGCCTCCTGAACCTGATTGGCTTCTTTGAGGCACTCACCAAAGCCATAGATGAGGGTAAGGTGGCTCACACAGCCTATCTTGACCTCGCCAAGGCTTTCGACACCATCCCCCATTCTGGAATTATAGCTAAACTCACTAAACTAGGTATAAATCCCTATGTCACAAGATGGGTTGCCAACTGGCTCACTGACAGAACCCACACTGTAAAAGTTGCAGACACCAAATCTGACCTCAATGCAGTGACAAGTGGAGTACCACATGGTTCCGTCCTGGGACCTCTCCTGTTTGGTATCTACTTCTCTGAAGTACAGGCTAACACAGAAGGCCTCTGGCTAATGAAGTTCGCAGATGACTGCAAACTAGGAGCCAGAGTCAAGTCCCTACATGATGTGGACATCCTACAGAAGGGCCTCGCTGAGACAGATGCCTGGTGTCAGAGCCATAACCTCAAGCTCAATGCCAAAAAGTGCAGTGTCATCCCCTTTGGTAAAAACTTTGTACACATGAACTACCACATAGGCAGCAATCTACTTAACACCAAATGTGTGATAAGAGACCTTGGGACCCAGGTGGACAGTAGTCTCTCCTTTGATAGTCACATCACCAGAGTAGTCAGGAAATCCTTCTATGTGGCACACCTCATCATAAAAAGGTTCTCATCCAGGAAAAAAAGAGGTCTTTGTTCCCTTCTACTCGACACTCATTAGACCCATTATAGAGCACAACACTCCTTTTGGAATGTACCTCACAAGACATCTACAGCAGCTGGAAAGGCCATGGAAGTACCTCTCAAAGAGGATTACTGGCCTCAAACAAATGCCCTACACTGACCGCCTCAATAAAATTCCAGCTTTATTCCATAGCATATCGCCTACTCTGAGGTGATCTCTGCCTAACATATAAAGCTATGTTAGGACAGACAGCTGTTTAATCTTAGCCTCACCTCAGGATACGTACCCAAGGAGTGGCGCATGGCAACTGTGGTCCCACTTCACAAAGGCGGTGCCTCCACCGACCCTGGAAATTACCGTCCCATCAGCTTGACAAGCCTGATCTGCAAAGCCATGGAGAGGATCATAATGGAACTCATAAATAAAGACATAGGGAATTTGCAGACTTTGGATCCAACCCAGTTTGGCTTTGTCAAAGGCAGATCATGCCTTTTAAACTTGGTTGACTTTTTCGAAGCAGTCACCAAGGCCATTGATGAGGGAAAGGCAGTCCATACAGCCTACCTCGACCTGGCAAAGGCTTTCGACACAATACCCCACTCAGGTATCATTGAAAAACTCATCAGCTTAAATGTAAACCCATACATCACAAGATGGGTTGCAAACTGGCTAAGTGACAGAACCCACAGGGTCAGAGTTGCTGGCGCCATGTCAGACTCAAAGCCTGTCACAAGTGGTGTCCCACAGGGCTCAGTCCTGGGCCCACTCTTGTTCGGCATCTACTTTTCTGAAGTACAAGCAAACACAGGAGGGTTATGGCTGACAAAGTTTGCAGATGACTGCAAACTGGGCGCCATAGTCGAAAACACATCTGACACAGATATCCTTCAGAAGGGTCTCACAGAAACAGATAACTGGTGCCAGAGCCATGGCCTAAAGTTAAACGTCAAGAAATGCATAGTCATACCCTTCGGGTAAAACAAGGTTACCCCTAGCTACCATATAGGTGGCAATCCACTGAGCACAGAACAAGTTATCAGGGATCTGGGGACCCAGGTTGACAGTAACCTTTCGTTTGACACTCACATTGCTAAAGTAGTTAGGAAGACCTTCTACATTGCCCACCTGATCATGAAGGGATTCACATCTAGATCAAGGGAGGTCATCGTCCCCCTGTACTCATCACTCATCAGACCAATGATTGAGTACAATGCCCCATTCGGAATGTATCTGACCCGACACCTGCAGCAGCTGGAAAGGCCCCAAAAGTTCCTCACCAAAAGGATAAAGGGTCTCAAAAATATGTCTTATGCTGCCCGACTGAAAGAACTCCAGCTCTATTCAGTCGCCACGCTTGCTCAGAGGTGACCTGTGCCTGACATACAAGGCCATGTCAAACTCAGATTTGATGAACATGCTTCACCTCAAAAAATCTAGATCCCTCAGAACTACAAGGGTGGGAGACTTAAACCTTGACACGGTTATTAATAGGACGTGCTGGAGGGACAGATTCATTACCCAGAGACTCCCTATGCTGTGGAACAAAATCCCAGTACATGTGAGGCAGAGCACCTCGCTGGCCTTGTTCAAGAGAAATCTTGACCAATGGATGGGAGATCGCAGATATACCCCAGGGATTACCTCAGTGTCACTGCTTGACAGAGGCACAGCAAAATAATGGGCATAGTTTTCTTCAAACTAAAGGGGTGGCGAAAGCCGCAAAACTCTGGGCTAGGCTTATAAATGCCCTTGGGCAGATAGCCTAGTATGAACCTATAAACCTATAAACCCAGAGCTGTTGGACATGCTACACCTAAAGAAATCCCAATCCCTCTGAGCTACACACTCTAGGGACCTAAACCTTGTCCCACAATAAACAGGACATGCTGGAGGGATAGATTCCTGTCCCAGAGACTTCCCATACTCTGGAACAGGCTACCCATCTATGTCAAGCAAAGTTCTTCATTAGCACTCTTCAACAAAACTCTTTATGAGTGGATGGGAAATAGGAAATACACCCCGGGGGTCACTTCTGTGTCTCTGCTCGACAGTGGCACAGGAAAATAACTTTCTTGGGTGGCGTAAGCCAGGGAACCTTGTTGGCTAGGCTTATGTAGGCCCCTGGGCTGATAGCCTTGTACCTACCTATGAACCTATGAACCCATGAATATGTGAATCGGTTAATGGTTAAACAGATGTGATTTTGTATAAAATTATTAAACCGGCCATAAAGGAAAGATAGGGACCACACAACAATGAATGTGACTTAAAAAAGTACAGAATATGTAGGTACATTCTTTATTGTAATATAGTTATTATTAATATGAATTTAAAAACATTTGTAATTTATTCTGACTCATATCCTTAGAAATCATCACTTCACAAGCTTACTTTGTTATAACTTGGGTATTCAATATAACTATATCTTATATCAGGCATTCCTTAACTTAATAAGACTGATTAAATTATATTTTGCATAAGAAGATATTTCCTGTTATAAGTACTTAGATTTTTATATTTCTGAGTTTATAAACTACTCTCCATATAATAATTTACATTAATGGAGCTCAGATATTCCAGATAGCACAAGTCATGAAGGATAATCTAACAGATTTATGTTTATCTGTTGGATTAGGAATGATTTACATTCCATATTTTGAGTGGGCCATTGTTCATGTTATTGTTGTTCTTCTAATTATGTTATTATTTAAATTTAAATGTCTTTCTTTTAAGCCTGACTTAATCTTTATCTTACTTGAATTCACAAATGAAATAAGCTATAGCTCAATGTCTAAAATACTACAAATGAATATATCATTATTGTTATCAGAAGGGAATTGTTTAGTAGTAATAAACATCAGAGAAACCAAAGCTTTAGAAGTAATCTGATATGGACCTAACATTGCTATCTTTAAATACTAATGGCTTAAATAATCCAAGTAAAAGATCTAACCTACTTAAATATCTAAGATTAAATAAAGCACAAGTAATTTTTCTTCAAGAAACTCACTTCACAACAAATGATAGATGTACATGGAACCCTAACGGATACATGATCTTAGCTCAATCTTCTTATAAGTCAAAGACTGGAGGAGTATCAATTTTATGCAAAAAATATTATTAATCCTGAAGTTATTTACAGCTATGTAGATAAAGTTGGTCTTATAGCTCTTATTATAGTAAAATTTAACAAAATAATATGGACATTAGTAAACCTATATTGGTTCTCTGGTATTGGAATAGGAACTGTTAAAAACACTTAAATCTCATTACTAATAACTATAAAAGTAACTTAATAATAGGAGGAGATTTTAATTGCATCTTAGATAATTCCAAAACTACTAATAAGAGACCTTTTTGTTTATCCTCCATAGCAAAATATTAAAAAAAATGGATTGAATCATTTCATTTGATAGCTATGTTTAAATTAAAAGAAGTCAATTCATTATTTAACACTCAAACTAGAATACATAAATTATTTGTTGCTCACAATTTACATTCAAAATTTTCTACTTTCTCAATAATTCCTTGTCCATTCTCTGATAATAACTCTCTGGTTTTGAAATTTCAAATTGAGTTCAAACAATTAACTTTTTCTTTTAGAATTCTATCATATATTACAATAATCAAAGAATTTAAACATTGGTTATTGTCAGAACTACAGTTTTTCCTTGATATTAATTACACCACAGAAATTAGTACTGTCATGATTTGGGATTCACTAAAAGCATATATATTTGGCAAAACCCTTAATTGGTATAAAAATAAAGTTAAAAAATGGGATTCCAAATTATAAGAATTGCAATCTCAACTTTTGTTACTGAAGTCTGAAAAAAACCCAAACTCTTCAGAAACTAAAAAGAAAATAGAAGAATTAAATGAAGTGTAAGGATATCTTAACTCACAAAACTAATTTAGCATTAGAGAGATTAAAAGTAAATTATTTGGCTACCTCAACTAGGTACTTGCATAATCTATCAACAGGATTAAAATACAGTCTAAAACTAATAATATTATAAATATTCAACATGAAGGGATGGGAAAGAGAGTTTGGGATATAGGAGACATTCTTGATGCATTCAGACATCATTATACTGAACACTTAAAAAATGGAAAATTGTCTATTGACCAAAAGAATCTGAAAGCAATTTCTACTAATCTAAAAAAATCCTGAAGTACTAAAGTTAGTTCGACAAAGACCCATTTTATATAAAGAAATAGCTGATAAACTAAAAGAAAGCAAAGCTAATTAAGCCCCAGGTTTAGATGGCATTGTTATAAAGCTATACAAACTTTTTTCCCTTATCCATAACTTGCCTTTTTCATAAAACATTACTAGAAGTCTAATCACAAGCAATGATACCCCTTCTTTGAGATACTGTTTAATCACCCCAATTCTAAAAGAAAATAAAGACCATGACTTCTGTTCCTCATATAGACCAATATCCTTATTAAACAATGATTATAAGATATTTATGTCAATTATAGCTAATAGAATGAAAATGTGTCTAAAATAACAATGATCAAACTGTTTCATACACACTAGACATACTCATGACAATATCAAAAGGATACTTACTCTTATTGATTACTTAAATAGGGAAAATCAAGAAGCACTGATAGTCAGACTGGACATAGAGAAGGCTTTTGACTCCCTAAGTTGGGAATATCTATTTAAAATTCTAGTTTTATTTGACTTTCCTCCCTTCCTTTGTCCATCTCATAAAGAATATATATAAAAATAATTTAGCTTATGTTAAATTAGATCCTTTCATCTCAGAATTCATTTCTCTAACTAAAGACACCAAAGAAGGCTGCCACTTATCATCTATTTTGTTTGCATTGGCTATTAAAATCTTTGCAGTTTTAATACATAAAAATCCAAAAATAAGAGGTGTGGATATATATAATAAATATAACTCTAAAATAATGCTATTTACTGATAATATACTGCTTACATAGTGGCCTACACACATCACATTAGGCCATGGGAACAAGGAGGACTAAACTTTCCAGATATCAAATCATATATGAAAGCATCCATATTTAAAACTGTCATGGAATGGATTAATCCTAACTACTCTGCCGCTGGAAGATGTTACACACTGTTATACTAAAAAAATTAAACGACTTCATTAAACATATTTTCAATATTGGACAAAGTTAATAAATGATGGTATTTACTAAGTATTAAAATGCAATATAACCTAACTAGACCTACTAAATTAAACTTGATTAATTTTTTTAAATGTCTTTAGGAAATTCATTAATATAAATATGGAATTAAAATTCTGGTTTGATATTTTAATCCCATTTATGATTACAAAAAATTATCCTCAGAAAATATATAGAGAAATATTCATTTCTTGGGAACACAATAACTTTATTTGTTGGATACCATGTATCAAATAACTAAAGGTTTTAGATATGCTTATAAGTACACTTTATGAAATATCATCCCAAGATTGGTTAACTCTGCAGGGCATTTAAATGTATTCTTAGGATTTATGTAGGGTAATTAACAGTTCTTCCTTTAAAGGTACTCCAGACTCATAAACTACTTATATGGAATTATATATAATAATCTTAACATGAAGAATGGTATCTCAAACTCATATAAAGAGTTAATAACTTATAAAATGATGCCTAAATTATCCTTCTGACAACATATCACTAAAGGTCATTCAATACACCTATCTTCAGAAATCAAATCAATTATTTTACTCTTAGTAAAACACACATCTAGTTCACAATACGGGAAAATTTTCAGTTGGAAATTTTTACATAGAGCATTTTTATCACTGGATAAAGTTGTTAAAATTAGCTAAAATTAGCTCCACCAGAAATGGATTATGTTGGAGATGTGAACAGGTATCTAAATCTGACTGGAATCATATTTATTTTATGATTGTGTTAACATTAAATCTAATTGGAATGCTATTAATAATTTCCTTGAGGCCTTATTTAATGAATCATTTGTTTTATCTAAAGCTTTAATTCTATTGAATGTAAATGAAGGTCCTCATCTGAACAAAACAAACCTGTATTTATTATGGACAACTTACCAATTTCCAGCAAAATGCATAACCAGAAGATGGAATTTAAATACAACGCCTACCTTGAATGAGTTTTTAACTTTATTGAAAAGTTCAGCATTGATGGAAATTTAAATTAAAGATTTACCCTATGCCATTGGTAAATAACCCTTGGAAAAAAGTTTTATCATTGAGTGATACTTTGCAACTGCCACCAGATTCACTCTGATAACTGTATATTGTTTCATTTGTTCAGTCTTTATGATTCATTTGATTTCATTATTGATGTCAAGATGTTTGTAAATATTGTATATAATTGTTTAAAGTGTTATGCATGATATATAATGAGTGTTTTAACAATATTATTTGAAAATAAAAACTACATGAGTAAAAAAAATGACATTTAATTATTTACAAAATTCCAGCTGGCAGTACATCCTTTCATCACAGTCCTTTATTAAGCTTATATCCTGTAAGCATGTAACATTTTTTCTAATACTTTCCAAAAAGTATAAGACTGTCAGTCTTCTTGTCACACTCTTTATAATATATACATTACTGATGATATTTATCAGGGATATATTTTCCATCTACCATCTCATCTGTTCTCTTATTTTGCCTTGCTTTCTTCTTCACTGTTTCCCAGAAAAGTTAATCTAACAACCTTTCCTCCCCATCTCCTTAAAGGTCCCTAGGTGAGTGATAGCATAGCTGTCCTTGTAGGCCATTTTAAGACTGGCCAATTTTCCTTTCAAGGATTAGACTGCAAAGTAAATACATTAGTTATTATACATGCCCCCAACCCAAAAATACAATTCTTAGATAAGTATTAGGCTAGCTGCCCTTGTGGGCCATTTTAAGCTTAGGCAGTTTCATCAAAGGTGAGAATCAAATTCTGTACCTTGCTTTTGTGAGGTAAACAATTTCAAACATACCTCACAACTGTCCCTGAATTTGAAAAAAAAAAATAGCTCAGCCTTCTTAATCCATCATAAGACTGGTTAAATTTGGAGAAAAGGTGGTAAATAATATTTTGTAAATAATAACAATAATTAGAGTTATGGACTTTTTTTTTACTTCAGAAAATGTATACTAATTTGCATTTAGTTAGTATGCCAAAGTCTCAGGTTAATAGTATTATATTTTAAAAGTGTCTCTGATTATTTTTGGATCTGTGCATGATTGGTTGAAAGCTATGATTTCAAAAATTGTTTGTTTTTAACCATAGTTAATAGGTTCATACAAGACTAGGCGCTGTTGTAGACTATTTTGTTCCTAGTCAACTTCCCTTGGGCAGAAACAAACTCCTGTACTTCTTGTATGCCAGGTAAACATCTTAATCATTATACCAAACCCTGTTCCATTTCTCTTGGTAATGCATCAAAGGATTGCTTGTTACTGTTTTATTCTCATCTTCTTTTGCTTTAATGACTTTTTCTGACTCCTTCTTTAGTTACTCTCTTCCCTCATTTACTTCTTTCCGTATGCATTCATTACTGCTCTCAACCCTTTTCTTTTTGTTGTCTTCTTTTCCTTCTTCGGTATTCCAGAAGTGCCCTTCCTGTCCACATTTATTATAAATAGGTCTGCATTTTTATTTATGTGGCTCCTTTTGCCCAGATTGCTCACACATATGCCTTGGACATATTTTTACTAAATGCCTTGGTTTTCCACAAAATAACAGCATTTTCAAAGTAATACAGCGCACCCTTGATTTGATTTACATGAATAATGTTAAACAGATCACGTCTGCATCTTCAGTTTTAAAGTACACAAAACATTTCCATCTTGGAGTCCATATTCTAATATCATATATTACAGTCTGTTTTTCATGCTCCATAGTACATCACAAAGTTTTAATTCTAATTCTAACAATATTTTATAATGCACACCCTCCTTCATAGTTTCACTTTGAAATTAAAAAAAAAAAACTCTCCATTTATAATTTATGCCATCTTCACAAAAAAATGCTCAGTAGCTTTTCTGTTTTGGTTTGTTTCAGAAAGTCTATCCAAATTCCACAATATTTTAACAGCTGTATGAAAACAGTGGTTCAGCTCCTAGATGCAACAACAATCTCAAATTGTTTACTCTCGAGTTTTACAATCTTTTCATAATAGAAGTATCACTTCAGAATTTATCCCGAGACACAGTACCTTAAAGTAACCATGTTTCTCAATTCTCTTGCATCAGTGTTACTATTTTTGTTCTTACTGAAGCAGAGTATATTTTCACCATCATAGCTGGTCTGGTACTCTGTCTTCTATATGTCCTTCCAGACGTGTTATTCTGCTCTGATTCTTCGTGTGTGTGTGCGTGTGTGTGTGTGTGTGTGTGTGTGTGTGTGTGTGTGTGTGTGTGTTTTTCTAGTGGGCTTTTATATTGCTACTGTCACCTTCTGTAATCAAGGCATTGTCTGCCTACTCCTGACAGTATTTTTCAGGAATATTTTTATCTACCATTCCACCTCTTCTCTTATTCTGCCTTGCTCTTTCTTCACTATATTCCCAGTAAAGGTCACCTGAGGACCTTTCATCTCAGTCTCCTCTTCTTCTGTTGGTAATGCATCATAAGGATTACTAGTTACTATTTTATTTTCTTCTTCTTTTGTTACTGTTTCATAATTTTTCCCAGGCTTGTTCCAAATATGACTCTGTAAGTAGTTTTTGTTGATCTAATTTTAGTAATTCTGTTCTTAGTAATGTTTCAGCATCCAGATCAAGCACTTTGTTATTTTTACCTGGATATAATGTTATACTTTCAGTAATATGCTCTGCCAAACCTAATGCCACATTTCTTTTCACTCTGCCCAACATTATACCTTCTTCTTCCATTCCCCAGCAAAAGGAAAAGGAAGGAGCAGGGAAATTCCCTTATGTCCTGATCAAATTTCTGCAGTCAGCATGAAAACTGTCCTGACTCTCCCCTGTAAATAGACCATACCTAATAGGAGTAGTCCAGTCAATAAAAGTAATTAAAATAAATGTGAAATACATAATATCCAAAGACCATGAGGTATTTAACAGGACACATCACCCTTAAGGTTCAGGTATAGTGTAATTATTCGGTGACATCCCAGGTTTTCCTACAGAACATAGAATGTCAGAACCCTTTGCATCAAAAATACTGAAACCTAATGCTGAAACAGAAAGGTGAAAAAAAATTAACTGCAAGTGCTTTTTGCAAGGAGGCAAGCTTCCTGTACCTCCCAATGTGGGGGACAAGCCTGTCATACCCCTAAATGTGTATATACCAACTCTATGGCTTCACCCACTTGAATAAGGGAGAAATCTTCCAAAAAAGGGAATTACTGCTTGTGCACACTTAGAAATTGCACCAGCAGTGATTCCTTGAGGAAAACAAGGATTGGCTTTGTGTTTCTCTGTATCTTGTGTTTTGGAAAACTGATGTTAGAAGAATGTTTTCTAGGCCACCTGTACATATACCGATACTCCCTTCTACCATACTATGCTACACACTGTTGATGATTAATGACATGGCTGCTGGATCCCTGCCAACCTAATAGCTGTCACTAGGAAGTAACTAGAGAAATGTCTGGAAATGCCTTGAGACTTTAATGAAATACATAATGATCTCTTGTCTTTATGTATTGGCATTCCAAAGGTTATACTTATCTATGACAATACTGTAAAGCTATTTGATAAACATTTGCAGCTGATAAAGGCAGTGGGTCAAAAATAATATAATTTGGCTAGAGGGGTAGGAGAGTATGTCAGTTTTTTTCATTTTAATAGAGTTTCAGAGCTGAACTGGGAACACTATTGGGCTAGGCTTGCACTGGCTCCAGGGCCGTTAGCCTAGTACTTACCTATGTATCTATGAACTGTTCCACTGCTACTGTAGTACTTAATTACATTGCGTTTGTTAGTATTACAGGACAGTAGTATCTAGATTATGTGGTTTCCATGCACTTCAGCTCTAAAACCAGCATTTTTACATTAAGACAGTTTTCTGACCGCACTTTTGTGGCAGAAGTGTGTTGTAGCAAACCTATCTGAGTTGCAGGCTGCTGGATGTATGTTTTCCTGATAGGTCTGTAGGCTTTGCTGTTATAAAACCTGTTTTTCTGATTCTGTATAAGCCCAATGTTTGTGTGGGTTTGTGCTCAATTCCTCAGAGCTGCTCCTGGTTTGGCTACTTCTCCTGAGAGTTACAGAGAATCTCCTGTATCTAAAGCCATCCATTGCTAAAAGAACAAAAATAAGTATCATTTTGCACTTTTGCTGATTATTATTACCGTATTTCATAATAATCACGTATTAATTGTTAACATTTCTTTACTTTAGCAGAGTTTCAAAGCTGAACTTTTTTACACTGCTGCTGTAGCACTTAATCACATTGTGTCTTCTAGTTTTGCAGGACTGTAGTATCTAAATTGTACGGTTTCCCTGCACTTGAGCTCTAAAACCAGGATTTTTACATTAAGAAGGTTTAATGACTACACTCTTGTGGCAGAAGTGTGCTGTAGCAAACCTATATGAGTTGGGGCTGCTGGCTGAAATCTTATTATCTGTTTTTCTGATTGGTCTGTAGGCCTTGTTGTTGCAAAACTTGTTTTTCTGATTCTATATAAGACCAGTGTTTGTACTAGGCTGCTCTCCATGCAGCAGTGGTTAGCAGTGCCCTGTAGAGATGCAAACGCTTTCCAGTTAAAATTGAACCAGGAACCATGAAAACCACTCTGCATACCTGAAGTTAATAGAATCACTTACTGTTCAGACCAACACACTGTTCATGGGTGATTCTAACTACCCCTCCATAAAATGGGAAATATGCACAACCACTAACATGCAGTTTCAGAGATTCCTGGACTTTGTCAATGCAAATGCTATAGAACAGCTGGTATGCAACCCCACTAGGGGGCTCAAATATCCTGGACATAGCTTTCACAAACATGGAGGAGTGTTGCCCCCCCCCCCGGTGTAATGTCCTCTTTGTTAAGATTGGATCATAAATCGATTTCCTTTGAAATAAATGTAATGGTAGAACCCCCATAAAACCATAAAGAATTTTTACAAGGCAAATTACCTTCTATTAAGTGATAGTGCAGGTAATTTTGAAGCTCCTTCTAATCCCCAAAACATAGAGGCCTATGCAGAAGTATATATGAATGCTTTGTGCAACCACTTTAACAACTGCATAGAAACTGCAACACTTGACTGACCTAAACCCAGATCTAGCTGGAAAAACAAGTCACCCTGGTGGACATCTGGTATAAATTGACTATACAACAGATGGAAGAAATTCCTGTCTAGAAGTAAGTGGGAGGGTGCACAACAGAGAAAAAAGTCCCTTATTAGTCTCAACAGGCAAATCAGGAAACTAGTCAAGTCTTCAAAAGCTAAATACAAGACTAAAATAGCCAGCCAAGCAAAGGATAACCACAAGGTATTTTTTAATTATATCCGAAATTTTAAGGGAAACACTCATCAATGTGCTGAGCTGGCTGTAGATGGCATTATCTATACTCAGCCTGAAGAAATTAACCTGCTGGTAGATAAATTCAACTCAAATTTCATCCTCTTATCACCTCTGCTCAGTCCCCATGAAATAGTCCCTACTATTCCTTAGCCTGTTATCACAAAAGAACATGTCATCACTGCACTGTCTAAAGCTAGAAACACCCAAAAATGGTCCTTGAAGGAATCCAAGTGTGCTATTAAATAGCTTGAAACATGACCTAGCAGACCCACTCACATCTGTATTTAACCACAGTCTCCAGACCGGCTTTGTTCCCCATAGAGTGGAGGTCAGCAACAGCCATTCCTCTGCACAAGGAGGAACCATCAACTGATCCAGGAAGCTACTGACCCATAAGTCTTGACTAGCCTCATATGCAAGGCTATGGAAAAGATAATTAGGGACCCAATTAACAATATAGGAAATCTCCAGACTCCAGATCCAGCCCAGTTTAGCTTTTTCAAGGGAAGGTCCTACCTGCTCAGTCTGGTGGACGTCTTTGAGAAGGTCACCAAGGGCATGAATGAGGGTGAGACAGTGCATACTGCCTACCTTGACCTGGCAAAGACATTTGACACAATATCCCACTTGAGAATTATAGATAAACTCACACAATTGGGCATAAAACTCTACATCACCAGATGGTTAGCTAAATGAGTCACAGAGAGGATACATGTTATTAGAGTGAGGTAATCCACATCCAGCAAGAGGCCAGTCACCAGTGGAGTACCACTAGACTGAGTGCTAGGCCACCACTTGTTTGCGATATACTTCTTAGATGTCAATGCAAACGTACATGGCCTTTGGCTGACCAAGTTTGCTGATGATTGCATATTGGGGTCAATCACTGACTTCACAAAGAATGCTGATATCCTACAGAAAGTTTTGACACAGACTAATGATTGGTGTCAGAGCCATGGTCTCAAACTCAGTGCGAAGAAGTGCATAATGATACATTCTGGTAAATCAAATACCTCTGTAAATTACAACATTGATATCACTCCCCTATGAGTGGATCCAGTGGTGAGAGATCTGAATATTCAGATAGATAGTAATCTGAACTTTGACCATCATGTGTCCATGGCGGTAAGGAAATACTTCTATGTGGTTAAGCTTATAAGTAAGAGCATAACATCCGGATCTAAGAATGTCATAGTAGCACTGTACTTGGCTCTCATCAGACCAATAATCAAATACATTGCACCCTTTGGCATGTACCTCACCGGGGATCTACAACAGTTGGAGAGTCCTCAGAGGTTTCTCACCAAAATATACAGGGTATAACCAACATGTCATATGCAGACAAATTACAAGCCTTATCACTGTATTCACTTTAATTACTGATTACTGAGGGGTGATCTGTACGTAAACTACAAGGCAGACTCTGACCCAACCCTAATGGAAATGTTGCATATTCACAAAACTAACTGTGTGAGGGATACTCGCTTCAAAGATCTAAACCTGATCTCTGACATGAACTGATCATGCTGGAGAGACAGATATGTGTCCAAGAGATTTACTCTCCTCTGAAATAGGCTTCCTACTCACATGAAGTAGCCCATTCATGATAATCTTCAAATGCAATCTGGACCAATGGATGGGAAATTGCAAATTCACTCCTGGGGTGGTGCCCATGTCCCTTATGGACAGAGACAATCTGTAAAAACTGTCAAAATCCTGCTTGCTGACCCTTCATAGGATCATAGGAAATTACTGGGCTATTGGCCTTGAAGTCCTTACAAGCCTAGCCAAGAATTTAGCCCATATTCCAAAAAGTCAGCACCCTATGCCACTGTCCAGCAGGAACAAAGGTGGAATGCCAGGGGTGTATTTTCTGTTCCCCATCCAGTTATCCAGGTTGCTCTTAAAAGGTTTAATGAGGTACTCTGATTACAAGGAGAGGGAGTCTATTCCACAAAAGTGGGGCTTTCTGGGACACAAATCTGTCCCACTAACAAGTTCTTTTGATGTCACAAACCAGGTTGAGGTCACGAGCGTGAGTTACTTGAGTAGAGCTTAACTTGCGGATATGCAGCAGTCCCATCAGGGTGGGGTCTGAGATTGCTTTGTATGCCAGACAGAGGTCACCTCTGAAAAATCTGTAGGAGACTGAGTAGATGGACAGGGGTTTTATTGTCTCTGTGTAGGGTAGATGTTTGAGATCCTGGATTCTTGGGTGAGGAACCTCTGTGGTCTCTGTAGCTGCTGCATGTGCTTTGTGAGATACATGCAGAAAGGGGCATTGTACTCAATAATGGGTTTTACAAGAGAATAATACAGAGATGTTATGACCACCTTGTCCCTGGATGAGATACCCTTACTAATGCGGCTTTCCATACAAGGGAGGCAATATGGTGGTCAAAGGTCAGTTTGCTATCAACCTGGGTACCCAAGTCCCTCATGACTGATTGAGTGCTTAGTACCTTATTATCAATGTAATAATTTGTGAGGACGTCACTCTCTCCAAAAGGGATGATGATGCATATTTTGGCATTCAGTTTGAGGCCATGTTGCTGGCACCAGTCATTTGTTTGGGTGAGACCCGCTTGGAGGATGTCTGCATCACTAGGGATATTGATGACAGCACCCAGCTTGCAGTCATCTAGGTGGCTGAAAGGTGTGGTATGAATTATAGCCTGGTAATGCAGGGGTGCTCTCTGGAGCCTTGAACCAGGTCTCTGTCACTGCACAGATGTTGATGTTCTCCATTTTAAGGAGTGCCTCGAGTGAGTGCATTTTAAAGTTTAGACATCTAGCATTGAGTAGTATTACCCTCAGATTTTGCTTGCTTGTACCTGTTACTGTGGTGAATTTGTCATTTGAACCTTGCCTACAAAAGGCACTATAGGGGTGGCATGAGCCTTAGCCAGTATCTGGAATCCCAAGGGCAACAGGTTCAGGCCATCTCTTGCAAAGCATCATGGTCTGTCGATCATGTCATCCCAGGCAGACAGATACTGGATCCCCTTAGAATGACACCAGAAGCTTGGCCAATTGTTGAAGTTAATCATTTTGTCCTTGTACTGTGGTATCATTCTGGGTGATGGCAGGATGCTTCTAAGTGCTAGGGTCATACCTGCCTGGGCTACGAGATCGGATAGCTCCTCCATGTCTCTTTTCATGTAGTCCAGGGAAGTATGTCTCAGGTCATTCACACCAACATTGACAATGACAGAGTTATATTTATACTTGTTGTGGAGTGACCTGAGTGCATGTGTTATGTGGCAGATCCTGGCACCCGACAAGCAGCTGACTGTAATTTTCTCCTTGTTTACACACAGAAACACTAGAAACTTTGAAATGATGAATAAAAAAACAAATACAGAGACAACAACTTCCAACAGGCAGAAAACGACTCTGATTCTTAAATATTTTTAGTGCTTTCATTTACTTTATTACCGTGAACTTCTTCAGAGAAGAACTCCTTGTTTAGCCTGGTGAGTGGAACATCAGTGTGCCTGACTATAGAGTCACCTATGACTAGAGTGTTGGGTACATTGTTATGCCTTATGGGCTGTGGTTGAGTGGCACACTGAGTTTGTGGGCTATATGTCATTTGGGCTGTGTTGGGGGTGGAGGTGGCTTGTGTTTCTGCTTTGGAGGTCCCTGTTGCTTGGGCAGATTTGGATTTAGAGCCTCTGCAAATGTAGGTGTGTGTTTTGTGTTTCTATGTGTCTGTTTTGGTGGTGTAGGTTTTGAGGGACAATGTGATGAGTGCGGTGTGGTGCAAGTGTTTACCTTTTCCTCTTGACTGTCTACTCCAGTCTTGGGTGAAGAGAGCTTTGCTTTCAATTTGGCTATATAAGTACATCTCTCACAGATTGTAGTGTTGGGTGGTAGGAGGAGAGGGTTGTCTGTGTACATGAAGCAATTGCTGCATTGTCCCAAGATGCCCAGATTCATCAGGTAGACTGGAGAAAACACAGGGAGCTGACCCTTAGACATGCCTGGATAGGTGCTTATTTATTAAGTACAAAAAATTGTTTTCCTCTAGACAAGTGAGGAAAGTTGAGTGCTGTAGTAATTTGTAGCTTATTTAGTGCTTACAATGAGTTCTGAACAAGTTCTGAGCTCAAAGAAACAGATTTGATTGCTAAAACTAAAAAGCTTTTCTCACTGAAGCACCCAGCACTGGACGTGCTAGGTACACAGAAGTGCAACAAGTGTACATTACACTGAAAATACATGACTTTATGATAATTGTATGCTGATTCCAAACTGATGACTGTCTCAGAAAGTTAGCAGTACTCAAAGGACTGTTATGGTTTTGAGTAACACTATTATCTTTTTTTATTCATGTAAACAAAGTAGTTAGTACCACATAAGATTAACATGTTTAATATGAATGCTATTAAACATAAGCTCTGTCAGAAAGGCCCTAATATTTCATTATGTTTTAGCCTTCCGACATGGCTGTGAGCTCAGCATTGCTACTTTCAAGGATACCAGTTAGAACGCAATGCTGACAGCATGTTAGCACATGCATACTCTCATTCCAGGACAGCTATGTTGTTTTCTAATTGAAAGGCAAAACTTATATTGGAGGAAATCAGGCACTTAAATAGTCCAGTGGCATTGACTGCTGCATGGAATGGGGAGGGGATCAAGGGGTCAAACCACAAACAAAGGTTAGAAGTTTCCTTTCCTGTTGAGTTGTTAATGCTATACTTGGTTCAGGGTTTTTAGTGCATTGGATGCTTGAATGTTTTTAAAAAATCACCTTAATCGGGTTTCCTAGTTGAAAGAAAAAACAGCTCTTTGGAGAAACCAGGTACATAACTGTCCAGAGACTCCTTGTTGGTCCAGTGACAAGTGCACATGGGGGGGGGGGGGATCCTGTCCTAGTTTAATCCCCAGACGAGGGTCAGAGTTTTCCTTTCCAGTTGAGTCATTAGTTAACAGGCCATCATGGATAGAAATCATGCCTAACAATATAAATCACTGGCTTTATTAAAATGTAAGGTATTGCAGAGAGTCAACATAGTGACTTTGGTAGATACACAATGTAGATGGTATAATAATGGTTAGTTGCAGCATTATGGCACAAAATGAGGGTCAGTGATTATGCTGAGCATGGTAAGAAAGTAGCTGTAGAGAATTCAAGGGCTATAGTATGATGTGAAAATGTTATGTAATGAAATAGGAAACCATTTAAAATTAAAATCAGTGAGGAGTCACAGAACTAGCTATAATAAAATTGAATGTATGTACTTTTCTGTCCTCTAGCATTTACCATTGTTTCAAGGTTTGCAAGCTTTATCAAAGTTTTGAGAGAGAGAGAGAGAGTAGTCTCAGGATGGAACTTCCTACTCTGAATTTTAAAAGTTTGTTTTAAGGAAGTTCTTTAGAAATTATCAGTTGTATTCCACTATGGTGAACAATTTGTTTTTAGTATTATCAGAGTAGATAACTAATACGGGATTTCCAGTAGGTGACTCACAGACTCCTTTAGTCTGACTGAAAACATTAGTTTTTGACCTCCATCTTTGGTAATGTCAAACAACGCAGTCTTTGCAATGACTGTTGATATGCTGCAAGTTTAACTGAATCCCAGCACTCACCACAGAGCAGCATTGTAATAAACAGCATATCTAAGATAGAACTCTTGTTTACTCTGCTGGAATAACCACTGTTCTGGGCAGCTCCATGCAGTGATGCACAATACTCTGCTAGATAGACAGACACTCTTCCAGTGTGAAATTCTCTACAAATCAATCTAGCCATTCTCAAACCCATTGAAATACTGTAGCTGTCTTCATGTACTGTCTGCAAATTAGGTGCATGCTAGGCATGATCTTCAATAACCAGGAATTAATCTTATTCGTCTTAGCTTTAGTTTTCTTTTCTTACACAGCAAATACGAGACATTTTAAATAAATTATTGAGACACAGTACCGTTATATTACTAATTCCTTTTACATTGCATATATGAGCCATACATTAACAAATCTCCAAACCATCTCCCTGAATAATTGAACTACTAATTGCTTAAACTTTATTTTTTCTAAGGTAATGTACCAATTACCAGTTGCTCACAGACAATGGATTATTGCTTATCTCATTGCTATCTCTATGTGAGAAATGCAAATCTTAGTGAGATTTCAGACCTCCCTCTCATACAAGCCCAGCTTGTGAGCAACACATCCTGCCTCTGCACTCCATACGAATACACAGAAAACCACCATACTTTGATGCCATTAAAAAGTCCCTGCTGGAGCCTCCGAGACCTAGTGAAATTAGGCCTCAGTGTAAATTAAACACTGCAACACCTATTAGCACTAGCACAGTAGAGGGTCACCAGGTAACTAGTGCACATAGACACCCTTCTAACAAAAGCATACTAGTGATTGGTGACTGTTGTCAGACACAGCAACTCAATTCTCATGAGGATGGACAAAGAGAGAGTAACAGTCAGTTGCCTTTCTGTAGCCAAGATCTCTGACATGTCAACGACCTCAAAGTCCCTGAAGCTAAACAAATATAATTATGACATAGTAGCGACTCATGCAGGTGTGAGTGACTGAGCATGTAAAACCCTGAGTGGATTTGCAGAGAGACATGACAGAGCTTGCCATGCATGTCACAAATGCAGGTAAAACCCTGGTTTTGATAGGAAGTCTTCCGACTTATTGAATGATACCAAAGTACAGGGAAAATGTGACTGGCTTCAAAAACTGGCTGCACAGCTGCTATCATACTGGGGAGGTCCAGCATGTGTCAGAATGGGATGAGATGCTAGATAGTCACTCTTGCTTTGTAAAGCATGGCTTGCATCTCTTGTTCCTATGCTTCTACATACTGGCTAAAGCCTTTGCTGCCACTATATAGTGCCTTTTTCAGACAGAGTCCAGCAAATGGCTCTCCAAACATTACAAAAGAGACATATCAATCAGTATACCTCATCAAGGTGTCCCTGCTCACTGCCAGAAGTATAAATAACAAATTGCCTGAGCTTGAGTCCCTGCTGCATTGTATTGTATATGTGTGCATTTTGTTACAGAAGCTTGGTTTAAATGTGCACAAATCACTCCTTCCATTCCAGGATTTTGCACCTACCATGCCTTTTGGCCAGATGGTTACTGTGGTGGATCTAGGCAGATCCCTAAAGATCTGAAAACTGAACTGATTACGATTCAAATCACACTAAGTGGGACCAAGTATCAAATCACAGCATGTTATACGACACTCCCTATGCTCCGAGAAGCCATGTTAGGTTCCCAAATACACTGGATGAACTTCAAGTGAACAGGAATTACATTATTCTAAGAAACTTTAACTACTTAATGATAAACTGGAATCCCTGTACCTCAACAGTAGTTTACACCCTAAAATTATTTGAGTTCATAAATAAAGCCCCCTGGACCAAATTTTCAAAGAACCCACTAGAGGACAACATATCCTTAATCAACTATTCCCCTTGATACTTCCATCTCCACAAACACGTAAGTTGTTCTTTCAGAATCTGTAAACATGTGGATATAGATATCACATAGTTTAGAGATGTCAGGTATATAAAACTTCTGAAATTCTATGAAGAACTGTATTGTCCAAGATACTGACACAGCAAGTAGTTAAACAGTCAAACTCTCTGTACACCTGGATAAATGCATTTACCTGGCAGTCCATTACTAGAGCCAAACATAATGGGAAGTTTAAAACCAAATCAGCCTGGTGGTCCACTTGTGTAAATAAGAAATACAATAAAAGAAAAAAAAGCTTCTTAAATTATATGGCCAAAAAAAAAACTGAAATCAAGTTTAACATTGCAATTGAAATAACTAAAAAAACATCATCAGGAAAACAAAGGCATTCCCATGAACAAAGTCTAGTATCAGAAGCTAAAGACAATTCTAAATTCGTCTTTACTTATGTTATGAAACTAAGTGAGAACAGCCAGCATTGCGCAGAACTTATCTAAAAATATCATATGTAGTTAGATCCAGTAGATATAGCCAGCATATTAGCAAACAAATTCAGTGAAAATTTCTCACCCAAAATAAATAAAAGTCCACATATCCCACCGAATCTCAAACCCCATCATAACCAAAGAACATTTGCTAAAGGTACTCTCCAAAATGAAAAAGTATGAAACACATCCCTTTCATTCATGAAACAAATAAACAAAGCCCACATAACCCACTGAATTTCAAACTCCCATCATAACCAAAGTAAATTCACTAAAGGTACTATTTCAAATGAAAAACTGTGAAAATTACCCTCATAGACCTGTTCCTACAGCTATTCAACCTGAGCCTAGCCACTGGTTTTGTTCCTGAAGTATAGCACACAACTGTTGTGATGCCACTTCACAAAGTTGGTGGTAACACTGCACCCTCCCCCATTGGAAACTACAGCTTTTGTTAGGTTGACTAGTTTCATCTGCATAGCCATGGAACATATCGCAAAATGACCTAATTAACTATGACATCAAAACTTTTATAAGGCTTGACCCCCACAACAGTTTGGCTTTGTTAAGGGTAGAGCCTGTCTAATAATCTAGTCACCTTCTTTTTGAGAGAGAGAGAATAACTCAGCCAGTAAGCAGTGGACATGTAGCTCATACAGCATACCTCAATGTGACTGAAGCTTTGGATTCCATGCCACATGCTAACGTAATAAACAAGCTGAACAAACTCCATATTGAACATTGCATAGTTAGGTGGGTAGCAAATTGGTTGAGGGATAAATCCTATATAGTTAGGGTGGTAGGAAACTTTTACAAACAGGACCCTGGGAGATGAACCATTTACAGGTTGCCTGTGTCCATTACAGATATATAGATGTAGGTATAGATATAACTAATTAATAGATTAATAAATTATTTATATTATATATACTAGACAGATTAATAGATGCATACATGTGTGTGTGTGTTTTACCTCCAGTCACTCCCACAATGTACTAAATCCTCCCCTTCTACAAACATTTTGACACACACTGAAAATATTCCTACTTAAAGATGCCCAGTGCAAATGCTTCTCAGTTGAACATATCCTATCAAATCCTTCCTTACATAATCCCTATTTTCCATTGATCATATTAAACTCTTCTTGTCTAATCAGCAAACATCATCTAACACCGTTACACTATCCTCACAACCCCAGTTACCCATCCATGTTTACCTTCTTCCTCTCCCCCTGCAATCACTTTCTAAGGTTGTTTCCATCCTTTACTTCCATGTAAATATTGTTTATAGTTTACTGTTTGAGGTGGTGCTGGGAATTCTAGCAACAGTGAGTAATATTTTACAGTACATCTCTTCTTTGTTAAACTGCATTTGATCCCTGTCTGATCTGTTTGTTGCTTGCTGACTGAGGGAAAATGGGTTGGAATATATACAATTGTCTAAATGTTATATCTGCGTAATATGTTATTATTAAACTTAACATTGTGTTCTTCATTATGGGACAGATACTCTTAATGTGTCTCTTACTACTCTATATAGTCAACGATTATATCCCAGGGCTGAACCTGAGAAAGATGACCATTGAACAGTGTTCTACTCCATTTAACAAACAGAAATAAAACAAAAATAGATGGACGGTGCAGTGGTAGCATTGTTGCCTCACAGCAAGAGGTTCTCCAGTTCGATTTTTGGCTGGAGTGCCTTCTGTGTGGAGTCTGCATATCCTCCCTGCATTCATGTGGGCTTGCTCTGAGTACCCTGGTTTCCTCCCACATTACAAAGACATGCATCTGGAGTGTTTCTCCCTGGGCCTCAGCTGAAAATTGTCTTCATTCCAAGTTGGACTTTCCTGGTAAACAACAGATAAACAAAAATAAAATAAACCTCTGTTAGTATCTTGTCTGATTTGACCAGATACTGTCTTTCAAGAAGAAAAATTAAGTCTCTATTTCATATTGCTTTTTGTTGTGGGGTGGGATTTTCACATTTTGGCAAATTCTTAATATGCCCTCTATTTGTCTGCATCTGTTAAGCTCAAATTGCAGGCATGGGTAATGCACAGAAAGGTGCAGCTCAAGTATTTGCAATCTCTCTCCGATTCATTTCAGTCAACAAAGCACTTATAAAGAAATACAAAATAATCTGTGATAATTCTTACAGTGTCTCCACATTGTAGATACTCTTAAACATATGTGTGCTAACAGCCCACAGATTGGGTAAGGAATACCTACACGTGTGCATTACACATATGCACACCAGCATGCAGACATACACACACACACACACACACACACACACACACACACACACACACACACACACACACACACACACACACACAATCCCATTACCTTTTGATGCCAACTTCAAGCTCCTACCTTTCAAAACTCACTCCCTAAGAATGACAATAATGGGAGCAATTTGACAGTTAGGAATTGTATTTTTTTTTATTGTTTGTGTTCCTTGTCTAGGACAACAGTTACACCCCCCTTACACACATTGCTCTTTAGATGCAGAGTGAAATAGACTTTACACCTAACAATGCCATTGATCTTACCACTAGTCATAAGGCAGAACAATCCTCAGAGCAACTTTTAAAGGACCGTTATGAACAGAAACTGATATAAATGTGTAATTAATATCTTACCATGAAGTTCTACACAATCCAAACCTGCTAAAAGCTTAGTAACTATGTATTGCTATTTTTTCTAAACCTGAATGGTCTCATGGAGCAGACATGTCATAATTTTGTTTTACTGGAAAACTACATTTTACCCATAACATATAGTAAGGGTGCAGCTGATGTGATTACAATGCCCTAGTTTTTCTTGTCAGATCACAGTCCCATCCACTTAAAATGGAAGTGGTGAGAAATGCTTCCAAGACTGAGAAATCTCAGTAAAAATGTCAATGGCCTTGTTGTATTTGTTTCCTCCATATGTTGCATCATCTATATAATCTTCTTATAAAACATAGTAATAACATTGCATTTTATAGAAGTGATATTTTGGGAATTTCAGGTTTTATTTTCCTTCCCTGAGTTAACCATTGTCATATTTCATAGATATTAGTGTATACCAAATTAGTGAAGTTGGTCTCAGTGGTTATCACAGTTATTTGCCAAAAGGCTTAATACTTTTATGGCCTTAGGGAAGGGAAGGAATGCAGCTTTATATCACAGCACAATATCAGAGAGTTGTGAAGCCTGAGCTTGAATAGCTTTATGAACTTACCGAGTGTGGAATAACAAAAAAGTGTATGATTTCCTTGGTATACAATTTTCAGGTGTGATAGGCAAGATGATGCATGAACAAGGAAAGATATTTCTAAAAAATCATCACAAGATTTCATTCAGCCTCAAAATGGTGTGTGCTGATGAAACTTACTAGGATAGAAATGCCACAGAGGGGATGAAGCTGCTAAGTTGTGCTAAACTGTGGGATGTAAACACAATACATTTTCTTCCTGTGAGGATGCTAATGAGATGAATTATATGTCTGCCTGAGAACACTTAGCATGGTTAATTAGCACTTCATTGACTAACAAACAGACTATAAAGATTCCTGTACATCTTTTAGAGATGCATCAAACTCATATGAAGGGATACTTGAAAAGCAAGTTTCCCTGAAAGCCCAGGTGAACCAATGCCATAGTCATCATGTTTCTTCTGCTTGCCTTTGTTCAGGCCTGTATAAGCAGAAAGCCAGAGTACTCAACCAGTTGCCATGGCCCAGGGGTTGTATTCTGACCTAATACAATCCACATTCTCTAGCAGTGAATTATGAAACTGGCAAACAGTACAGCATACAAACAGCTAATAATCTATCAGTTATTGCTCACAGCAAGGAGTATGATAACTCTGAAAATGAAGGCAGAGCTATATCTGCCTGTGGTCCAAAGTCTTCAATGTTTTTGAAGCTGTTCATTAAAGTATACACCAAGCAATTAACTGAAAACTAAAAGGTTAAAAAAGTGGAAGATGGGAGGCAGAAGACAAGAAGATGGCTTTTTGATTTTTAATATGTGACATTACAGCTGATACTTTTTAATATGTGAAAGAAAGGTGAAAATTCTCTAGAAAGGGAAATACACTCTGGGGAAAAGAAATTTGCTTTGGGCCTGGTTTCCTTTAAAGAAGGAATTGCCCTTGAAAAATGAATTAATTTCAGTTCTAGCTTGTTCCTTTATAGTAAAGGGACTTGTGAAGAACAAAGCACTTCTTTTTCCAGTTATTAACTGAATTTGTATCTTGATACTACAATTGTTTTTACTTATGTAGAACAACTCTTAAAGGTATTTAAAGAAATATAATTTGCATTGACTTTCCTTAGAATTCCTGTAGCTCAGCTAAGTCATGAAGGTGTGGCAGTCTCCAGCGAAGGAATAAAAACTTAACTTGAGCAATAACAAAATCTTGCAGTCTGGGCAAGCACAGGCACATATGCTAAATTCTGCTTATCGCAGGAATGCACATCCATTTTAAGGCTAGCAAAAGATTGCACACACAGCATATACATCCAAACATTTTATACCTTTAACAATACACCTAATGTTTCAGTCTCACCAAATTAAAACCATATAAAGAAAGTGACTACATTCCTTATTTTTTGGATTGTCAGATTTTACCAGCATACATTCAGTGAGGAGATGATGTAGTGCAACCAAGCAAGAGGAATTTACTTTCTTACATAGATATGCATGAATGGACGTACCTTCATGGAAGGTTGTGCGTCAGGGCTGGCAACTCGGCACGTAAAAATCTACAGCCAATCATTAGCGGACCGGAGTTCCGCTGTGGCGACCCCTAACCGGGAAAAGCCAAAAGACACAACAACAACATTATGTTGCTAAGCTTTAGCATAATACTGATACAGTCCACTTATTTCCCTTTGGGGTGCTTCATGGTGTCCCCCGAGTCAAATACAAGGTAAAAAAAATATTCCAGTTCAAAAATGTTAAATAAAACATGTTCCTCCAAAAAAAATCTTATTTTCTTCATTTCACACTGATTTCCACAAGCAGGCAGAACTACAATGAGTCACAGGCATTTGTTACAAATAACCAATGCAGGCAATGATTTACTGGCTCACACATTAGCTACTCAGCCACTATCTAGGCTTGCCTTCTCACCAGGAGAAGGTTTTCATCTGAATTGCTGAGACATTTTTATTTTCCATTTTTCTGTTTTTTTTCTTTAGATTTTGCAACCTGGAGTCCTAAATATATTTCTTCACATATAAGCACAGTGTTACCACCATTTGTTTGTGCATACCATCCTAACATTATATTTTACAAGAAGGACATGAAGCCGGAGCTGTAGGGGATGCCTCCATTTTCTTTCTGTTGAAAAAAAATACGGATGTGTGTCCACATACGCATGCAAGGACATGCACAGGAGAAAGTAGTGCAAAATATGTTACTATAAACTCAACTGAAAACTGATTTTGTTTATGGTAATTTTTTTGGAAGGAGAAATCTGATTCCCCCACAGATGAGTACAGGAACAGATCCTGCTAAACTGGATATATTTAAAACATTGTGCAAATGCCATTTCAAATATTTTTTCATTCAAAGCAGCACTCACAGAAGCTGCGTTTTTTTCTGCAAATGACCTAAATACCATGTCCCGAGGCCATTACAGAAGATAAAGTACCACATATCTTCCTTCCAGGCCACTCCTGTATTCTACATTTAGTCGTTCACCAACCTATGAACCTATCAGCCCTAGAGCCTATACAAGCCTAGCCATATCAATTCCCTGGCTATTTCTTCCCACAGTATTTACTTCCCTGGACCCCTGTCTAGCAGGGCAACTGACTTGATCCCCGGGGTGAATTTCCTATCTCCCATCCAATTATCAAGTTTCCTTTTGAAGAGGGTGAAAGAGGCGCTCTGCTTGACATGTATGGGCAGTCTATTCCAGAGTCTGGGGAGTCTCTGGGTCAAAAACCTATCCCTCCAGCATGTTTTCTTCATTGTGATAAGGTTTAGATCCCTGGAGCTTGTGTCTCTGAGGGATTGGGATTTCTTTAAGTGTAGCATGTCCAACAGCTCTGGGTCTGACATGGCCTTATATGTTAACCAGCAATCGCCTCTGAGTAGACGATATGTGACAGAGTATAGGTGGAGTTGTTTTAGACGGTCAGCATAGGCCATCTGCTTTAGGCCTGTGATTCTTTTAGTGAGGTATTTCTGGGGCCTTTCCAGTTGTCACAGATGTCTTGAGAGATACATACCAAATGGGGCATTGTATTCTATAATGGGTCTAATGAGGGATGAGTACAGTGGGACAATGATTTCATTTTTTCTGGATGAAAAGCCCTTAGTGATGAGGTGTGTCACATAGAAGGATTTCCTGACTGTTGTGGTGATATGGTTATCGAAGGTGAGACCACTGTCCACCTGTGTCCCGAAGTCTCTTATCACACTTTCGGTGTTTAGTGTAATGCCACTTATGTGGTAATTCATGGGTGCATGTTTTTTCCCAGAGGGGATAACTATACATTTCTTGGCATTGAGCTTGAAGCCATGGCTCTGGCACCAAGCATCTGTTTCTGTAAGGCCCTTTTGTAGGATATCCATTTAATTTGGGGATTCAATAATGGCTCCCAGTTTGCAGTCATCTTCAAACTTTGTTAGCCAGAATCTCTTAGTGTTGGCCTGTACTTCAGAGAACTAGATGCCAAACAAAAGAGGTCCCAGGACTGAACCATGAGGTACTCTACTTGTCACTTGTCTGGAGCTGGATTTGGAGTCGGCTACTTTTACAGTCTGGGTTCTGTCAGTAAGCCAGTTGGCAACCCATCGAGTGATGTAGGGATTAATGCCCAGCTTAGTAAGTTTATTTATGATTCCAGAGTGGGGAATGGTGTTGAAGGCCTTGGTGAGGTCCAGATAGGCTGTGTGGACCACCTTACCCTTGTCCACAGCTCTGGAGACTGATTCAAAGAAGTCAATCAGGTTCAGGAGAAAAGATTGGCCCTTCATGAACCTAAACTGCATGGGGTCCAGTGTTTGAAGGTTGCCAGTGTCTTTGTTTATAAGTTCCATGATAATACACTCCATGGCCTTGCTGATTAGGCTCGTCAGGCTAATGGGGCGGCAGTTTCCGGGATCCAAGGTGGATCCCCCATTGTGGAGTGGGATAACTCTAGCTGTGCGCCACTCATTGGGCACTAAGCCTGAGGTGAGGCTATGATTAAACATGACACTTAGGTGAGGTGCCATTTCATTTTGTAGTTCATGGAGTACACAGCCCGGGATGTCATCTGGTCCTATTTGTTGCTGTATTCTTAGCTTTGGAGAGTACATTTTTTACCTGTGTGGCCATTATTACCGGAATATGGCAATCTTTCAGTATTGAGATGGGCCATTTAGGAGGTGAGAGGGTGGTGAAGTTTGCACTGAATCGATCTGCCAGGATATTGGCAATATCCTTGGGATCAGTATATTTAATGCCATTCTGTTGTAGCTCAGAGTAGATCTGAGCATTGCCATTTAGATTCTTGACATAGCTATAGAACGCCTTGTGGTTGTCTTTGGAATCTTTGGCAATTTTATTTTCGTAACTAGCTTTGGAGGATTTTGTGAGGGATCTCAGCTTCTTACTGAGACTGGTAAGGGAGTTTTTTGCATCCTGGGATTTTCCTCTTTTCTGCAACAGTTTCTTCCTTTTGCTGTAAAGTTTGTTTATGGCAAGGGACCACCAGATTGGCTTCCTTTTTTTGGCGGAGAGAATCTTGGTTCTATTTGGGATGGCATGATTCATGCACGAGTGGATGTGCTCGTACAGTGCCTTAGTGTAGGATTCAGCAGTTGAACTTTCAATTCCCGTCTCCATGGGTGTCATGAAGTTTGTCACTTCTGACTTGAGTAGCATGAAGTTGGCTTTGGAGAAGTTTTTTACGGAGATTTCCTTACTGGTGGGTGGGGGGTGGAATGTGGACGTCAAGGGTGATTAGCTTATGGTCAGACCTGACCAACGAGGGGGTGACCATAGGTGTCGAGCATCGATTTCCCATGTTGGTAATGACCAGGTCTAGGATATTGGAGCCCATGGTGGGACTAAGGATTAGTTGATCCAGGGAGTTGGAATTTATGAATTCCAAGAACCGTTGGGCAAAGGTGTTAGTAAATGAGTAGTTTTCCCAGTTAATGGCAGGGTAGTTGAAATCACCCAGCATTAGGGTGTTTGGCTTTATCTTAATATTTTCCAGTATGTTTATAAAGGTGTAGTGAGTATCTTAGGGCATGGTGGGGGATCTGTAGCAAGCTACAATTTGTATTGCAGTCTTACCTAGTGTTAGTTGCACCTGGAGAATTTCAGACACATTGTGTTGGGCAACTAGCCTGGTGTTGTGAATATCCTTGGTGAATATTGACACTCCTCCACCTTTAGTGTTTCGGTCCTGGTTTGGTGGTCGAAACATGTGGTAAGAGTTGCAGCCTGGTATTGCAGGGGGGGGGGCACTCTGGGTGTTTCTCTGTCTAAGTACAAAGCTTATACATTTTCATATGGATAACACTGCTTGTTAGTAGAAAACTGTGACACTGGTTGTGTTGCAATAAAATAGATAAGGCTAATGAAATCCATATGCTGTGACTACACTAGAAAAAAACAAAAGTGGAGACTAGAGGGATGAGATATTTGTATTGGGATATACCTAAGAGTGAGCGCAATAAGTTTATTGAAGCCTGGCAATTGTATCCTTCCTGCTTGTATATTCAAAGATTGCATACAGTGGGGCAGTGCATACTTAATATCTTACAAATGTTCTGATTCACCTGCTCTACTGATCCATATTGTGCTCCACACAACTGCAGTGAAGTTAGAGGAATAGCAATGGCTGAGCTTGAGAAGCAAAATGCTAGCATACGTGTCTATCACAAATTAAGAGAAAGATAGATATATAGTTGTTGTATTGATGAGACGAAGACATTTTGAAGCTGGACTTTTTAAGTTATATCAAAGGATATAGCAATACACTGAAAAGCAACTTGAATACACTTTCCTCCTCCAATGGTCTACCCCATGCATGATTGACCCACTATCTATTGTTCATCATGGTTACACTGATGGCATTATAATGAATGATACAACCCATCTATGCCCAATACCCTGGGTTCTGTGCATCATGGTTGCACTAGTGGCATTGTAATGAATGGTAAAACCCATCTATGCATGATAGGCTGGGTTCTGTGCATCATGGTTATACTGATGGCATTGTAATGAATGGTGCAACTAATCCATGCTTAATACCCTGGATTTTCTTTATCATGGTTATACTGATGGTATAATAATGAAAGGTACAACCCATTCATGTTTAATACCCTGGGTTGTGTACATCAAGATGATCTAATGGCAATATAATAAATGCTGCAACCCCACCATGGTTGCTGTGATAGCATTATAATGAATGACAGAATATATGCCTAATACCCTGGGTTCTGTACATCATGGTTGCTCTGATAGCATGCCAATGAATACAAGAAGGAATGCAAAAGTTAAAGAGCATGATGGTGATATGGAAGACAGTATTGGTTAATATGCTTGAGAATCAAGGTATCAAACCTAGAATCAGAACATTACAAAGCTGTGCTACTGATACAGTGTCATATCTTAGGACAATATCTATAATGATATACTTACTGGATTAGAAGGGGAAGGCTGCTGAATGTGTTTAGAAAACAGGCATACTATGATCTCATCCAGTGTAACAACACTTCTACCTGTGCTTATCTTTGTATAGCTCATTGAGGTTAAGGAAATGGTGATGATAACGATTATGATGATGATGATGATTGATGATGATGGAGGCAAATGGTAACAACAAGCAAAACCTTAAAATAGTCTGTTGTCTTAAAATGAAACAGTTATGACATTGCTAAATTACAGAACCTGAAGAAAACATTTAAATTCAGACTGCTTTTGTGAAGCTGGTGGACTTTCTCTTAGAGACTATGTATTGGGGATTAATCACTGAAGCAGTATTTTCAGATATGGCCAAAGTCTTTAAGCCTGGCACATCTCAGCCAACTGGCTCCTTGTCAGCTTGCCATGCTTCTCTGCTGACATGCTTGCCTGCTCTCCCTGGCTAACTAAGCTAACAAAAAATAAATAAATAAATAAAACAATTGTGATATGAACTCTGAATGTTCACTTTGTGGCTGATTCAGAGTACAAACACCTTCAGTGACCACTGTACACAGGCTACAGAATTTCAATATCCACACCATTACAGGCCAATTAATATGTGATGTGGCTATCTCACCACTATTAACCAATTAATATATGATGTGGATATCCCACCACTGCCAAACAATTAATAGGTGATGCCCCTGCACTGGTCCAGTAATCAAGGAGCCTGAATCCTCACCACTGGCAACAGTGAGGGCCGAACACAATGGGAGGATGACAAGTACACACAGTAAAGTACAATTTCCTTTAAGAGCACACAGGGATCACAGTTAATCTGGGGCTGGTTTCTCTCTCTTTCTCCAGATCCCCAATAAGACTCCCCACTGGCACAACTGTAGGGTTAAGATCTCAGCTGTGGGGTCAAGGCAAGACCTCCAGCACCCTCTCTGTCAAACCAGTGCTTTGTGTTCCTGCCCAAGTAGCTGACACACACATACTTTGAGATTTGATTTATATACAAACACACACACACACACACCCTGGGGAAGGGCTCGCACAGGTTTACTAGCTATGCCCCTTCTGCCCAGACTATAAGGTAGTTATCACTGCCACCAACCCCTACTTATCAGCTACTTACTGCCTTACAAAGGGTGACCAGTCCTACTGTGTAATAGGTTCATAAATTAGCACTAGGCTAACTGCCCTTGCAAGCAATTTTAAGCCTAGCCAATTATCCCCTGTGAGATTCAAACCCTGTACCTTGTGTTTGTAAGGCAAACACCTTAACCATTAGGCCACCCTCCCAACCCTTAAACTCCTCATAATTCCAAAGTAAGCAAGCAAAATAACATGCGAGCTTAACTGAGAATCCTAAAAATAACACCTGAACTGGAATACATTCTTTTCACAAATCTAGCAAAAGCTTTTCCATCCTTGTCAGAGGAGAAGTTATCATCTACCAAATGTTTACCTGCTAAAGGATTTGCCATGGAAATCACTGTAGTGTTTATATCTGTAAATGAGAAAATAAGAATTTGTAAGACTGAAGAACTTTTTGCAATCTGTCTCTGCCTTTTTTCCCATTCTTTCCATGCTTTTTTCTCAATCCTGCATTAGCATTCTACTCTTTTTGGACAGTCAAAATGCATAA
Organism: Protopterus annectens; assembly: GCF_019279795.1. Taxonomy (NCBI): domain Eukaryota; kingdom Metazoa; phylum Chordata; order Ceratodontiformes; family Protopteridae; genus Protopterus; species Protopterus annectens. Next base: position 787,723,820 of record NC_056726.1, on the reverse strand, counting down.
TTTGTTTTTAGTCTCTTCCTTCAAGGAGGTGCAAGGCTGTTTAGGAAAGCTATACTGCATTCATTTACAGCATCATTTAAGGGGAGGATTTTTTAGGATGTTCCGGTTAATAGATGGCAGGGTAGTAAAGTGCAGCTGTATTACTAAATTTAGGATAACAGCAGATATTTGATCACTGCTGCAGTAGCCTTAGCTAAATGGGTTATATTCTGACAAGGACATAACAGCTTCTGAAGCTTTAGGGCACCATCCATGGACCCAAACCATCAGGCAGCCCGAGCTGAGCTGACTAAAACAAAGATATGAGTGTCAAGCTTTCAGAGTTTTCCTGACAAAAGAGAGAGAGAGGCTGAGCCCTGAAAGGACAGTGCTATGAAGAACAAAAAAAAAAAATAAATAACCACACCCCAGCATAAACAATAAACCAAAAAACAAGGGGGACAGAAAGAGAGAGTGGCTACCGCAGCAGTGACCATTCAAGCATCTACTGTAATGGTAAGTTTACTTATACAACTGTACTATGTTCATCATATTGATCACTGTTGCAGTAGCCTAAGCTATATGGGTAGGTTACTACAGCTTACTACATTTCGGAGGTGGAAGGACAAGTGTTCATGAGCCTCTGTAGAATGGTCCCTGCAAAACCTGATCTAGACCTAGAGAAGGAATCAAACTTGTATTGCTTTGTAATAGAATGTACAGTGGACCAAACTGAAGATTCTAGAATACTTATAGAATCCAAATCTTTCCAAAAAGCCATAAATAAAGCCAAGGCTATGGTACGGCAGGCCTTGACCCAGCCTGGAATTATATTGTTGTATGGAGTAAAACTTAAGGTAATAGCCGTAGACAACCATTTGGAAATAGTCTGTTTTGACACAGGTTGTCCCTTCTTCTTGGATTCACAAGAAATGAACAATTGATTTCAAAGATTGTTTTGTCAAGATAGTACCTTAGCTGTCTGTGACATCCAATGCATGGAGTATCCTCTCATGTTACTATTATCCAAACGGTAAGTGTAACCAAGAGAAAGGCTATTGGAGTGGCCTATACAGTGTCACCAAATACATATGCAAGTACTCTAAGAGCTTAAATATCTCTAAACAAGCCAGACACAAAGATAGTTTTAAATATATTTAATAATAAATAATAAAAGAGCAAGACAATACTCAATTAACAAACACGGTCACTTCAGAGTTCAGAATCACAGGAAATATTTTAAAAGAACATTGCAGGACAGTCTCAAATAAATACAGAAAACATCTAAACTAATCTTTACTATATTCCTATCTATATCTAAAATAAATTACTGCACCCTAAACTTACTTACAGAGCAAGGCAAATGCAGATGAGTGCTGAATGGATGTTTCTAGGTCCAAGACAAGATACGAAATGGCCATTCTTTCTCTCTCTGAGAGAATTCTTAAATTAATATCACATATTACTGCTGGGTTAGCCTCAATGACTTCACTCTTTGTCACCTGCCTTCATTTCCCAGGCTAACAGAAACTAAGAATTTTAACATCACTGAAACTGAGAAATAACACAATCGTAAAACAATTTCAACTTATTTTCTTGAAGTTTTGTAAGTTAACTCTGTGTTCCAGCAAAACATACATTTTACACAAGTATATAGTTTATATACATTTCTGTTCTTTTCCAGTAGGGTACACTGTGGACACATTCTTGAAGCTCAGTACATAACATACAGTTTTCTTACATTTGCAAGACAAGCATATGAGTCATATTAATATTCACAAATAACATATGATTATTTACAAAATTCCAGATAGCTGGGCTGGCAGTGTCACGCCCTTGCTTGTCAGGTGCACTACGTAGAGTCTCATTCTCATGCAATGACTGCAGTATAAAACAACTACTTGAATTTAAACAGCTCAAATCTGATTCACAGGTACTTAATTTAGTAAATCATATTAGACCAAGCTGCCCACCCAAAACATTTCTATTCTTCTGCGAGGTATCAGCCTAGGTACAGAAAATTCAGACTGTGTAGTATGAGAAACCGTTTGGAAAAGCACTGCTATTCCTCTGCAAGCACTGTCAGGGGAGGTACAGTGAACCAAGCCATTGTTTAGGACCTTTCTAAAAGCCTACGGACAGAAATGTAGCAGCCATGTTGATTTGTAGGTGTCATATAAACTAATGTAATATTTAGGGCTTCAACAGCAATGTAAGAAAGTCTAATCTCAGACTCAACTGTCATTAATCACATCAGATAGTGAATGGACAATAAATGTTCTAAGCTATTCCTACCATTGCAGAGCTAAAGTAAGGTAAAGTAGAATACAGAAGTCAGCAATTTATATTACCTTCTTTCTAGCTCATTATTGGAGCTCTGTTCATGGATTTTTCTAGCAATTTGAACTGTGTGAGCTTAAATAAGTTAAACATGTTTACAGTAGTCAGCAAATTGTATCAGACTCCTTCAAGCTTGTTCATGGTGTTTTATTTATAGATTGTATTCAGTAATCTACCTGTATGAGCTGAATTAAGGCACACTTTTCTGTGGCACACAGCAAATATAAAGTTTAGTCTCATTCATTCTCAGTCCATGCGCACACTGTTTGAAGTGTAACTGCACTCAGAGTCAGCTGTTGTTTAGTACTGTTAACAGTACCTGAGTGCATACCAGATGAATGCTGTTTGTGTGTAGTGTTAAACTGCTGCTGCATGGCTCCTATCATTAGTGCTTGATGCTGTAAGCAAGCCTGACATTTATTTGTTGCTAATTTTGTGTTAAAATGCTGCTGCACATGTCTGATGCTATTTGTGCTTGATGCTCTAAGTCAGCCTGACATTTCTTTCTTGCTAATAATGTGATTTCCTAGTGTAGTTGTGTTATAACTGCTGCTACACATGTCTACTGCCACCTGTGTCTGATGTCCAAAATAGCAAGACATTTATTTTTGCTGATAATGTAATTTCCTTGTGTCTCTGCCTCACAGATTGGGTAATTAGTGCACCAGTAATTGCTCACAATTGTTGTTTTGGAATTGAATTTTTAATTTTTGTTTTTAACATCAGAACGTTGCGTCTGTATATACTCTCATTTGTCCTTTCTGGTCTTGCCTATCCTATGTTTTCTGAGTCCATCTATCTACCCTTTGCCTAGATATTGTACTTCAAACCACTGGTTGCTTTTTGGCCTACTTACTTTTCCTGCACTTTTTCTCTATTAGCAGTCGTCTCATTCCTTTATTTACTCACTCTCTGCGTAATGTACTATTTCTTTATACATTTTTAGTACTTTAGTCTAACTTCTTCTCCCCTTTTTCTCCTCTTCTTTATTCGAGGTATCTAAGCTCTCCATATCTACCAACCACTCCTACTTTAAAAAGTATAAGATGCCTCCCGAGTACCTCACACTCCACACTAGCCTTCCTTTGAAGTGTAAGCGACTATCTACTGTGAATCATGCAGCTCTACTGACCCATTAATTTGCTGATGCATGTTTTGTTTCTGTTTTTCATTTTAGCTATATAATAGTACCCTGCCTCAACCGTAAACGGACCTATAGGCATATCACCGGAATGCACATCCTGTTTATTTCCCCTCTTTTTCTATCGCTGGCCTTCAATTAGTCCAAGTCTGCTAAGTGTTTCTTTTTATTAACAATATCCAGCAATACTCCTTGGATTCTTCCCTTCCACAACATGTCTGCAATTCCCAACCATTTCTTTGTCATTTTTTTCTTTTCTTTGCTTAGCTCACCTGACCTTCTATCATTACCTATCTCAATTTTAACTCACACACTACTGCATACTTTAGAACTTTTTATCACTTCTACTATTCGTTGCTGTAGCTCATACTATACTGTCTTTACTTGCTGTTCCTGTACAACATTACTTAGCTTTCCCAACATAGTTCTATTCTGTAACACTTAAAATACCTGTCTCCTAACACTCAACCCCTTTTCTTTCTTGCTTTCCATCACAAAGGTACAAGTAACTAGTTGTTTAAAGCTGCCAGTACTTACAAATTGTTTTCTTTGCAGTAGAAGGCAGCGGTGACTCGGTCGCAACCTGCTTCACTTGGGCTCACTCTGCACCCCTACACTGCCCCCAAATCCCACTCAAGCCCAATACTCCTAAACTTATACTTCATAAGCTCCACCACACCTTCCCTCTACAACACACAACCTCCCTCCAATCTCCCAGTTTAGCCAATCACTTCCATAATACCCCTAATACCTCTCTCCCTACCCACCTACTACAAATGTCTACCTACACTACCCGTTTCCCCACACAGTAAGTTGCTCACTCCATACTAGCTTCCCATCATGTACTGCTATTCCACAATAATACTCTTAACCATGATAACCCCCGCATTAATAATACTCACATAAAGAACACCGATTCTTCAACTTACCCCAAGAATAGTTACCCACTAATTCTTATACCTCCAATCACCCAATACACCTATATAGTTACCAGAATATCTCCCCTCAGCTGTTTCCATACAGCTTACCCTATTACCTAGTCCCTATACTCCTGGACTCTACACACAGCAAACCCAGTCTAATACCTTATACAGCCACTCCCTCTAATAAAATGAGAAAATTATATTCCTATCTAATCTCACTACTATTGCAGTGTGGTGACATCGGGTCTATATTATAAGACCGAAGAGGCATTTAAGCGAACACTTCTTCGGCGACAAATAAAGACCGAACGCACTAAAGCATGAATGGTCAAAACAGTGAATTTTTACCCTGGGAAAGAATTCACTAGCACAAACACACACACAAACATTCTTACAAACATCACCCCCTCAACACCCCCCGACTAAATATACCAACTCCGAGAGCACACTACAGTGGGGAAAAGGGCAATCTTATGGGGATGGCCAAGCAATTTCTTTCCCAGGGAAAGAAATCGCTGTTCTGAACGATCGTGCTTTAGTGCATTCATTCATTATGTGTCGACGAAGAGGTGTTCACTAAAACACCTCTTTGATTATTCAGCATAGACCTGGGACATCCATCCTAACCCTGGCCCTACCACTAGTAATCTCTACAAATCTCCCTGTAAAAAAACTAAGCTTTATGACCATCAGCATCAGAAGCATAGATAACAAAATATTCCCCCTGCACGCCTGGAATGATCAGCATAAGCCCAACATATTTCCCATAACTGAAACCTGGCTAAAGCCTAACATACCAGACTCTGAAGTCCTACCTCCCAACTACAACTTCCTCAGGTCAGATAGAACCCAAAGGAAATGTGGAGGCTTAGCATTACTCTATTCTGACAACCTCAGTATCATACTATACTTAAATAATACCCCTACTTTTTCCCTCAGGAGAAATACAAAGAGAATCTGCATAATTGTTCTCTACATCCCCCAGGAAGTAACACCCCTATAATAGGGGCCCTATTCTAGATGATATACTCTCCTGGACCACCCAAACATTTCAACATAAAACCATCACCAACATAGACTGGCAAACTATTACATCCCAAATACCCACTAACAACAGTGACCTGTTTGTTTTTTCCCAACTATCTCCAGCCCTACTAGGTACAACAAACAATACACTCAACATTCCACCTTAGACTAAATACTGGTATCACACCTCACTAACTTCTCCAATGCTGGTACACATCCAGACACCCTTAGTAACCACCTACCTGCCTTCACCACATGAGTAAACACTCACCCTCCAAAAAGTCACACCCTAAAATTAGTTCATAATCTCTCTTAACTTCTCTAGTGACAGATTTAATGACCTACTATGAAAAATATACTGGTTTCCACCAAAGGTACTGCCATTAGATGAGGCAGTCCACTGCTTTAACAACTGCTTCCTAAAACTACTTGACACCCTAGCTCCAGTTTGAATCAAAAGAATTAAAATCAATCTCTTGCCCTGGCTGACTAAGGAATGTAAAACCCTAATGAAAAAGAGGGATGCAGCCTGGGCTCTATGGAAACAAAGTAATAAAGAACAAGATCTACTTACTTTTAGGCAGCTATGTAATCAAACAAAAAAACTAATTACCAAAGACAAACAGCTCTACTATAGTGAACTACAACAAAAGCACACAACTAAGCCCAAAACATTCTGGTCCACTATCACAACTCTTCTCCAACCTGGAACAAAAAAAAAGACAAAAAAAAAAAAAAAAAAAAAAGGAAACCAAGGTTTCACCAAATGCTCTAATTTTCAAATTACTGAGGACTTTAACATCTACTTCATAAAATCAGTAACTGATCTTATCACCAAATCCTACAATACCTGCCACTATTCCTCTTTATCCACCCCTAATTCTCCACATTCACCAGATCCAGAACCTTCTCCTCCTTACTACCCCCATAGCACTAAAACACTTTCCAAGGATCATCCCACCTTCACTCTTCAACTAGTCCCAGCACGCATTATAAGAAGGTTACTGCACAAACTCAAACCCTGCCTCTACTTCCTATGGCAACCTCCCTCCTGCATAACTAAAACTAGCAGCTGACTCCATTGCATACCCAGTCAGCATCCTGATAAATCAATCCATATCAGAGTCCACAGTACCTAATATATTGAAAAAGTCTCAGTCATCCCCATTCACAAAGGAGGTAACTCCACAATGAACTTACAAACTTTTGACCTATAGCCATTCTTTCCCCATCTATAAAATAATGGAAAATGTATTCACCTTCAACTCATGAATTATTTACAACATAATAATCTCCTTACAAGCATACAACATGGTTTTTGTCCCAGCCACAGCACTACTACAGTTCTCCTTGCCTTCAATGACCTTGTAAACAGAGCTAGAGATTCGGGTTGCTTTGCATTGCCACTATTTCTTGACCTTTCTAAGGCATTCAATACCATGTCTCACTCACTTCTCTTGAAGAAGCTCTCTAACCTAGGGATTACCCCTCCTATGCTAAATTAGTGCCACAGTTACTTAAACAGTCAAAAACAGGCTGTAAAATGGTTAAATGTTATCTCCCCCTTTCTAGCAAATCCCACTGGAGTCCCACAAGGATCCATCCTAGGACCCTTACTTTTTTAATATTTTTACTTATGTCCTATGTAGAGTTGCTACTAGTGGTACACTCATTCAATATGTTGATGATTCCACTATAATTTGTACCTCTTGCACTATCCCAGCTTCTCTCCAATACATAACAAAGTTTCTCTGATATTGAATCATGGCTTACTAACTGCCAGCTATTCCTCAACCCTAAAACAAAAGTAAACTGCTTGTTTTTCAACCATAAAACTGCAATTCTAATCTAAACAACTTCAAAATTCTCTCTGCTGATAACACCACCATTGAAATTGTCCACCACACCAAGTTACTGGGTGTAGTTATTGCTGATCACCTTCGTTTTGATTTTCGCATTCAACAAAACATAAAGAAAACCCACCAGAAACTTGGCTCACTCTACAGAAACAAACACAGTCTAACCTCTCTTCAAAATCACCATTGCTAAAACTGTTCTCCTACCCTCCTTGCTCTATGGAGCTCCAATTCTTACCAATTTACTGAGCTCCTCTAAATCCAAATTGGACAAGTGCTATAATAAAGTGGCCAAGTTTGCCACCAAAAGAAAAATCTAGAACTCACCAATGTTTGTCACTAAAAAAGCTAAGCTGGTTAGAATTCCCCAACTACCTACTATATACCCAACTTCTTACACTCCACAACATAGTCTACAAACCTCTAGCCTGCCCAGCACTAAATAACATCATTACACCATACAACCCGAACACTAAGGTCCACAGATAAAGAGCTTCTCTCCATATACAAACCATCCGAAGCTGCTGGACAAAGCCTGTAATCCCACTACGTTACAAAAGCATGGAACTCTCGTCCACTAACAGTGGCAACTATCACTAACTTACTTGCCTCTAAAACAACACATGCTCAACTCCTGGCTGTACCCTTGCTTTTCTCAAGCACTTACCATCTGTCTTATATCGATGTAACTGCTTACTGCAATGTAGGAATATTGTTGCTATCTGTGTATGCAGTTTTAATGTTGTCTATATGTTCTTGTCCTCTGTAACTCATGCAAAAAAAAAAAAAAATATATATATATATATGTATATATATATATATATTTTTTTTTTTCCCCTGTATAAAGATTGCACATGTCTGTATGTAACTGGAGCTTTTCTTTCCAGGCCTCCACTGAAAATGGGTTCTTTCTGACCCAGTCGGACCTTCCTGGTAAACAAATGTCAGATAAATAACTTAAGCATATGACTGTGCTGGAACTAGTTACAGTTTGTTTTGATGTGTTGTTTTACCAACACAAACTCAGTAACCTAGTATAAGTGGCTGCTTCTAAGTAGTCTATTGTTGACCTTTATTGTTAAGTGGCTCAGAATGTGGCTTTATTGTTAGGTGGCTCAGAATGTGGCTGAAAAGGGTCTTACAACATTCACTTACCCAATTAACAAATAAAAAATTAACTTGTTTGTAATTATTCAGCTTGACTAAGAAATATAAACCTCTCTGAGGTGCTGAACTAAAGCTGTCTGTAAATATATAAGGTGAAAAATGTTAAATATCAACAGCTAATTGTCTCTTTGCCTCTACCTGAGCCCCTTGAACAAAAAATATTTAAAACTACTGCTAGGAATCTCTGAAATTTGCATTGCATTGCCTGCATTTTGCATCTGTTCTGTTCCAAAGAGGTATTTTTTTTGTAGTGCAGATTCTCAGCTTTTCTTTCTAGTCCACCCCAGAAAATAGCAGTTTTGCTTAGAAGGCTCTAACTATTTAAATAAGCCAAGATAATTACATTTGTCAAAGCTGGACTAACTGGTTTATAGGCACAGGACCCAAGAGTCCGCTGAGAGAAAACATTCCCACTTCTACATTACTCCTCCTGCTCTGGTCCACCCTCTACATTCTGACCCCTTTGTTTCAGTTGTATCTCATGATGGAACCAATGTTAATAAACCTGTTTCTTTTGCTTAACAATTAGCAAATGAAGAATCAGAAGTAGGGCTGCCTAAACAACTAGAGGTTCTGTATTGGGAACATCGGGATAGTGCCTTAGAAGACTCTCTTACATTCATTTGCATGAATGCTTGAGGCTCACTGGAGAATAGCCAGGATGAAACTTTTAGTGCTAAAGCCTGTGCCGGTCTATATCCTATAAATAAGCTTATTTTAGATAAAAGCTTGTGGAAAACAGATTCAAAGTGATGTACTCTGTTGAAAAATATTACTGTATATAGATGTCAGAAAACCTTGTCTTGAATTTTGCACATTTATAGTCAGAAACTTAACATATTTAAACACCAGTGACATTCAAAGTGAGTAGCAGCAGCAATGCTTTTGTGCAGTACTGTACTGATAAGGTTTTTTTACTGGTAAGGTTTTTTTTATACCAATATAATGTGCAACTGTATTATATTTAATGTAAGTCTGCATCTTTTTATGTTCTTCTGCCTCGCTTGTTGCACATTTATTATTTATTCATTTATTTTACATTTGTTGACCGGGATAGTCTGACTGGATACATGTCCATTTTCAGCAGAGGCCCAGGGAGAAAAGCTCCAAACAAAAATACACAAAAATCATATACTCGAATCATGTTACACACAGTTTACAGTCTCTATTCAAACAAGCAAGTTATACAATCTCTTATAATACGGAAGTATAAAGATTAACAGTTATGACACAGGCTGAGTATGATCTAAGATCTAATCAACACTCAGTAACAGGTAGGGAGCTAGTCAAGACTGGAACCAGGGACAAAGCAAGTGTGTCTTAAAATATAGTTTCAGACTATTTTTGAATTGAGTTAGAGAGGGTTCTAGAGTAAGATCTACAGGAAGAGAGTTCCAGGTTTTGCCAACAGAGTTGTCAAGCAGAGTCCCCAGCTGAGCTGAGGGTTTTAACTGTTTGAACCAGCAGTCTATTGGATGAACGAAGTGGCCTGAGGCAAGGGCGCCCGCAGGCAGGTGCAAGGGGGTGCACTTGCACCCCCCTGGAATCGGCTGACTAGATAATTTAAAAAAAAAGTTTTTTTTTTTTATGCGTTCTTCTTTAAGAAGAAAGAAGTCCGTGTGTGTTAACAGTCCAGTCGCGGGCGTGACATCATCACTCTCGCGAATATGTAGAAGTTTGTGAGCGGGAGTTTACAAGGATGGCTTTGCAAGCGGGATGATTCGAAAGGAATAGAAGATGGCTGGGACCTGAAACGGAATAGCAAGCGGGACTCGTGGGAGTAAACAGACGGAAGATGGGACACTTCAGGTAGAGTTGTGTGTGTGTGTGTGTGTGTGTGTGTGTGTGTGTGTGTGTGCGCGCGCAGTGTACTATAGGGTTGCCAACTTGCCACCTTTTCAAATGTCCAAAGTGGGACATTTGTGGTACACACGTCAGATTTTGCAGGCCGAAACATACCCACTGCCAGTACAAAGTGCACAACTTCACTTTTTTGCCCAAGTAAAAATTATTCTTGTAGCATTTTAGTTGCTTATTCTGTTTCTTATAACATTTAGGTGTTTCAGATTCAGAATAACTGTTTTATGCAACCATTACAAAAAATATAGGAAATAGTTTTGTTCTAAAATCTCAGGACATTTGCCATTTTTACATTTTTTTTGCAGGGCACAACTGGCCAATGAGGGACTGTCCCTCACAAAGTGGGACAGGTGGTAACCCTAGTGTACTATTGGTTTATATAAAAATGTGAGCAGAAATTGTGTTTGCTGTCTTTGATGCTTAATGAAGGAAAAATTGTTACTTGTTACTGATAGCTTTGGATATGCTTAGCATCACAGTACAAAAATCATTTATTTTTCCAATAACTGCTTTATGCTATTCAGGGTTACTGAACTAAATGGACACAGAGTTTTAGATGAAAAGTACAGTAGGAGACAAACATCTTAATGTGACATCACATTCTGTTGTTAAGATCTAGGAAAGAAACCAAATTTCTGACTATAATTGGAGGCAAAGGTATGGAATAAACTATATTATGGCTAATAGCTGTGCAAGACAACTTCATGCTTACATCTTCCTTGTAGCTGTCGGTTCCAATATCCACTCAAGTAAAACTCATCTCTTACAAATTTCATTTGCTGCCATGCTGGTAGATGTTTCTACAAGCAATTAGTTTTATTTTCAATGTTTGTACAAGATCCTGAACTACTGGAAAATATCTGTATAAATGGAGAAAGGTTACTGTTCCCAAGAGCTCTTTTATTAGATGTGGGCATAATGTGTCAATACTATTTAGTCAGTATAGCGTTCAGTAAAGCATCAGAAAACAGGTGAGAAATATGTATATATCTGATATCACTCTTAGAAATAGAGCTGCATTTAGTGGTTTCTTCTCATTCCTGCTTGGTCTGTTTCAGAAAGTGTTTCAACTCTTTAGTATTCTTAAGGACAGAAGTCACATAAAATGCTAGCTGTGTATCAAATTCATGTTCACTAATACAGCTTTGATGTGTTGAATTAAAAATATGCAGTATTCTATGTAAATGTTGCACATTAAAAGATTCCATTTCATTTGAGGAAGTTCTGTACACGGATGTGTAAGAATGGAAAGGACATCATGGCCGCCAGAGTCAAATATTGTATGTATTACCACATTTGCAGCTATAATTTCACATGGTTAGTGTGTGTGTGTGTGTGTGTGTGTGAAATGCCCCAGGTGTACATGGTGGTGGGTAGAGAATAAGGCTTGAACCCTGTACCTTGGGCCCAAGTGGCAAGAGCCTGAATTCCCTACCCACCACCATTTGTAAAAATGTTGCAGGATTTTCCCTCATACTTTTTCTGTTCCTCATAAAATCTGTGGTTTCTGCATTTGTGTCCTTGTTGCCTGACAGCTACATGTTCTCTAGTTTTATTCTTGGCTGTCTGGAGTGTTTCTCCCTGGGCCTCTGCTAAAATTAGCTTTTTTTCAAAGTCAGACTTTCCTGGTTAACAAATGTTAAAATGGACACATTTCAATATCAGACTTCATATTCTTCAGAAAGTGCATGGTAACAAAAGCTTTTATTCTAGCAATTTCTAAGTGTACAAGATGGATATTTGAAATATATCCCTGTGTTTGGGACTGTATCCCCCCCCCCCATTATTGGCTTCATCCAGGTTTTGTGCTAGGGTTGAGAGTTATGGTAAGAACTAAATTCACTGAATATGTTTGGGGCTGTATTCACCCAGTATTGGCTTTGTTCAGGTATTTATTGGCTTCATCCAGTTTTTGCTAATGTTGAGAGCTATGGTAAGAACTGATTTCATTGAATATGTTTGGGGGCTATGTTCTCCCATTACTGGCTTTGTCTGGGTGTTATTTGCTAAGAGGTTGAGAGCTATGGTGAGAACTGAATTCACTGAATGTTTGGTGGTTGTAGTCACCCGTTATTGGCTTTGTTCAGGTATTTTGTGCCAAGAGGTTGACAGCTGTGCTATGGTGAGAACTGAATTCACTAAATGGTAGCTATTTAAGTTTTTGTCTTCCTCTTTCACAAAACAGCTGATTTGGCATAGTGGTATGTTGCTCTGTTTTTCACGGAGTCCCCTGGGTTCAAGACATGGCAGTGAAATGTATGGTGGTAACGCAGCATTTTATTCTAGCAACTTTCAAACATTATACAAGCAATGTTTAAAATGTCCCTGGTTTTTGGCCTTTTGTCCCCCTCCCCCCCAATAAATTTTGGCTTTTTCCAGATTTCTTGTGCTGCAAAGTTCAGAGATACAGCTGAGTGTCGAGTAGATTTTACAAGGAGCTGAGAGCTGCAGGGGAGCAAAAGTTTAGTGCTGCTTATGTTTAGTCTGCTTGCATTGTTAATAGCACAACAGATAGTGTACTTACTTTAGATGCTGAAGGCTGTGGGTTCTACTCTCACAGTAGGTAAATGCATTGCTGATGCTGTAGTGTGTTGTAAAGGGGGTGGATGCTGCAGTCTTTTTGGCAAAGATACCTAGTAACTATGGAACTGTTAACAGTTTGCTATCCATTCCCTATTGCGTTATTACTACCTTTTCATTCTTTTTATTGCATGCAACAAAGGCAAGTTATTCTTCAAGGGTAACAGGCACATTATTTGTAGATTAAACAATGACATATAAAGTGTTTGCTAGCAGCAACCTCTTTATTAGTTACAAATTTCTTCAATGTGGATTTTACTACTTCAGAGATTGTGTATTTTTTACTGATACTGGTGGACTTGAGTAGACTTTATGATGGAAATGTTCTGAATTGGGCAATTTTGTCATTGGTGGATGCTTTTTGTTTCATTGTTTACAGGAAAAATGTTCAAAGCAATAAATTTAAAATGCCCTCTAAACTGTACTGCATTGTACAAGGAATATAATGTAATAGTCAGGAAGGTGTATCAAAGAGCATGTTTGTTATGTTCGAGGGGCCTATGATTTTGAAGACAGCCCAGAGTTAATATTTGCCATTGGCAAAATGTATTTTCTGTGAAAGTGGTTTTCAGTGCTGTTTCAATGCATGTGAGTTTAAAGGGCAGAGAAGTTTTAATGTTAATCTATTTTCATTGTGAAACTGCATTGCTTTAATAGATATGTATTAGGGTTTGTGCTGTAAAATGCAAAATAAAACTTTCAAATGAAATCCTAAATCATCGCAGAAGTAAAGCAGTATGCACATTAGTGTTTATGGTAAATGGGGCAACATAACCAAGGAATGGGACATTGGAATGGCTGCAGGGGGGAGGCTCCATTTGACCATAATTTTGTGAGGGGGGGGGTAGCAAACTCATACAGCCCCAGTTGAACTATACCGCTCAGTTGTCCATATCTTTGCAGAATGAATAGATATTTGCTGCTTATTTTGGTTTGTTCCTCATATAATTTGCGATTTTCTAGCAAATCATTTAGGAATGAAGCCATTAAATGACAGACATTGAGTTTCAGATGTCATAACCTTCAGAAAATGCATGCTAATGCAAGACTGTCTAAGTTTTATAAAGAGCAGTTTTAGTAGTGTTTGTATGTTCCCCAATATATTTGGCCTTGTTCAGATTTCCTGCATTAAGAGGTTGAGAGGTACGTGCAAATCACTTTGTAGATTAGGAATATCCAAACATCTCAATTGTCCCCAATTCTGGCTCAAAATGTTGCTCTCCCTAATAATCCCTCCTCCAAAATGACAATTTTGGAAGAAAATGTGGAGGGTTTACAATTATATATAACTGTAATGATCAGTTATAGATTACCTTTATTTCAGAAATGCATGTGGATGCTCTTATTTTGTTAGCTGCTCAAGTTAACTGTTAATATTAAAAGGTGTCCCTTTTTTGACAGGTATTTTTGCATTACATTTTGGTCTGTTTTTCATAAAATTGTGGCTTTCTGGCAAATTAGTGGCAAGTCATTAAAGATTGAAGTTAGAAAATAATGACAGACATTTGAGTTTCATATTTTATACCCTTCAGAAAATTTGCACTAATGTAAGATCTACCTGTTCTGTTTAAGTTAATAAGAGCAATATTTAAAAATTGGCCTTATTTTTGGGACTGTGTCCCACTTCTAGTTCTATGTATGGCTTTGTCCAGATTTCTTGCTCTGAAGTTGAGAGGTATGAGTGTCAGAGCCATCACTGTCAGCCAGAGACATTTCAAATTATGACATACTTATTGCACCCCATCCCCCATTGTAGTGGCTCTGGATGTGCCCAAGGAAGGCAAGGAGCAGTTATGCAGTGTAAGTGTGCAGAGTATTCCCCCATCCAAGGTAGATCACAAATATGACCATGGCTTTTCATCTGTCCTTGATTTTGCAAAATGTTCTGGTTTTCTATCAGATTTTTATACTGTTGATTTATGCTTCTTATTATTCAGGAACTGCATGCTGTCACAGTGCCCTGTTGCTCTGTTTAAGTAGCCATGGTTTAATGAACATCAGGTAAGCTTGTCGGAGATTGTAAGATGCAAGTAAGCTTTAGTAAGCATGTTGTTAAAGAATTACCAGCATTGAAAGCCTTTTCGTTGTTGCCATGCAAAGAATATTTACATGACTAGATAATGTATAAGCCTTGGGTATTGAAATGCATATGACAGTATTTGTAATAAAAGGACAGGATTACAGTATTTTCAAAAGCTCATTACATTTTATTGGAGACCAGTGTCTTATAGCAGTGTCTGTGTGTTGGTACACTTGTAGTTGGGTGGCTTTAATGGTATATGGTAAATAAGCATTGCTACCTTACTTAAAAGCCAAGCCCTGCAACAACCATCTCCACACTGAAGTCAAAACACAATAGCTCTGGTGGGTAAATGTACTCTGTAATAATCAAAAAAGGCAAATGTTTGAAATAACTACAGCTTATGTGCAAACACAATAGGTAGTGATGAAACAATGCTCTGCTAAAATGCTTTAATGCTCCACATTGCTGAGCTGCAGATCAGTTTATCACTGGCTACCAGGATTTCACCCACTTCAGATCAAGCACGGTGCCGTTCAGTGCAACCTTCCCAGAACTAATTCAAGTCTGGCCAGAATTATTTGGTGTGTGTATAAGAGGGAGGTAGCATACCCCTCAGCTGTCCAGATTTTGCCCCATATTCCTCCTAAAAAGGATTGAAGTTGCTAAATGAGATTTCAGTTTTAGATGTCATGTCATTTAGAAAAATGCATACTAACACAAATCCTGCTACTCTTGCAATTTTCTAAGTTTCTGAGAGCCATATTTATAGTCTGTCCCTATTTATTTTAGGCTTTGTCAAGATTTCTTGCACTAAGGTTGAGGTCTTGAGGGGTGTGGTATGTTTGTGAGAGAGAAAGTGAAATGCCCAAGCTAGAGTTAGCAGGTAGAATTTTCAAGTGCATTTTCAAGGAACTGTGAGTTTTAAGGGAAGCTAAGTTCACTGCTGCTCATGCCAAGTCTGTTTACTATGTGCAACTGTTTTGTTTAGCAATTGGTATCTCTATTGTGGTATAAAGCTTTAAAGCTATGTTAGTAGCACCACAAGTAGAATACTTGCATCTTAATGTAAAGGCTTGAGGTTCTATTCCTACAGCATATACATTTGTATGCTGCAGTCCTCAGGATGTCCTCCTTTGGATGAGATGCCTAATAACTATGAACCTGTTTTTCAGCTTGTCATCCATTTTCTATTGCAATATACCAGCTTACCATTTTTTTAATTTAACATAGGCAATTTATTCTTTGACGGCAGCAGGCACTGAATTTGTAGATGAAACACTGAAATATACAGTTTTCTAGCAACATCTTCATTAGTTTCAGATATCTTTAATGTGGAATTATTCAGATTACTTTTACTTCGGCAGAGACACTCAAAACAAGTGTTGCTGTATAATACAAGATATAGAATTCAATTATATATTATAATTAATACAATCAGGTAAATCAAATAACTTTTGCATGACCCTAACGTTGTGCAAGGAACCTATTGCTTGAAAACAGTTCAAAGGTAAATAACCTGCCACTGGCCAGATGCATTTTCTTTGAATGTGGGTTTCAATGCTGTTTCATTGACTGAGTTTCAAAAGTAGAGAAACTCTAATGCCAAGTCTGTTTTCATTGTAAGACTATTGCTTTGTTTAGGTTTAGTAAAAGTCTCGGTGTTTGGGCTATAATGTTTGAAATAAAAGTTGTAAATTAAATCCAACTGCCTGTAATCATTGTAGAACTAAAGCATAAAACAGTATGCACACATTTGAACAGTGTCTACAGTAAATGGGGAGAAATAGCCAAGTAATGGGACACTGGAATGGCGGTGTGGGCGGGGCTTGGGGTGGGTGGTCTTGGGCGGGGCTGTGTTGGAAGGGGGCGGGGTGAGCTATGTGGGTGGGGATCTGGGTTTGCACCCCCCTGCAAAAAATCCTGCGGGCTCCCTTGGCCTGAGGTTACTATAGGGTCTGATAATATTTTTAAGTGCAGGCATATTTTCAGGTTGATTGAAAACTTTATAGGTGACTATGAATTGGTTATACTGTACTAGATTAGGCAATTCTAACCAACCTTGAAGATTTAGGTTATGGTACTGGTGTGTCCTATATGCCGTGTCAGTGGCAAATCTAGCAATATGGTTATAACAGCTAGAGAGTTTGCTAAGATCGGATTTGTTCAAGTTGGTGAATAAAGGGGAGGCATAGAGAAGGGTAGAGAGTAGATGGGAATGGTAAATAGGAGTTCTGGCAAGTGGAGTAAGGAACAGTTTAATCCTATATAGTGAGACAAGGTTTTTATTAATGGTTTTAATAGTGTGATTGATATGCATATCAAATGTAAGGTTATTGTCAACTATTACATCTAAAAGTTTAGTATGGCCATCTGGGGAAATTATGGTGCCATTGTTAGATTTTATGGTGAAGAATAGTGAGGAGGACCTATGAGTCGGGGGGGGGTAGCAGTTTTGTTTTATTGGGGTTTAGGACCAGGCATTGATTAGAGAGCCAATTTTCTACTGTGTTGAAAGTATCATGGATTAACCTCATCAGGTTTTTGGGAGTTGGCTGAACAAATAAAAGTGGAGTCATCCGCATATTGAATACAGGTTGCATTTGGGATGACTGTGTGCAGGTCATTAAGAAAGATAGAGAAAAGAAGGGGTCCTAGTATAGAGCCATGGGGGACTCCTAGGGTGATGGGTAGGAGGGTTGATAGTTTGTCTTGCCATAGTATGGCCTGTTGTCTACCACTGAGGTAGGATTGAAACAACTGGAGATCATGGTTATCTAAGGCGATGACCTTCAGAGTATGGATGAGTAGTTGGTGGTTAACCATATCGAAGGCCTTAGAGAGATCAAGAAAGAGGGCTGATGATACTTGGTTATTATTTTGGTTGTGGTTTATGACATTAGAGAAAGAGAGAAGGGCTGAGGTGGTACTGTGGTATGGTCTAAAGCCATGCTGAGAGCTAGCCAATAGATTATGCTGGTTAAGATAGGGCAGGGGTTATGTATACACTTCTCCATAATTTTAGCCAGTGGTGACAGAATTTCTATGGGTCTAAAGTTTGAAAGTTCAATAGAGCTACCTCCTTTATGGAGTGGTGTAACATGGGATATTTTCCAGATGAAGGGGATGGTAGCTTCAGATATGGTTCTATTGATTAAGATGGAGATGGGGTATGCTATGGCATCTGCAGCTTTTTGCAGATACTCTGCAGGGAGGAGATCAGTCGAAAGGGTGGCTGGTTTTAGTTTAATTAGGGCACCGATAAGAGATGTGGGTACTGGTTGAAAGCTGAAGGAGAGTTGGGTACTGGATATGGCAGCTATAGAGTTAGAGCAACTGGGAGTTAGATGGCTAGCTAGGGACTGGATAGCCTCTGTGAAGAAACTATTAAAGGTATTTGCAATGTCATCCGGGGATTTATGGTTAGAGGCTAAAGGGTTTGGAGTGGTAGTTTGTCCTGGGTGAAGAAGTTTGTTTATTACTGCCCAGAACTTTTGAGGCTTGTTTTGATGTTTCTGTTGAAGATGGTAGTAGAAGTTTTCTTTTTGTCAAGCATAATAGATTTTTATGTCTCATTCCTTAATTGTTGATATCTAAGTAGATCTATTTGGGGTTTTTGTGGTATGCCAAGTGGCCCACGCCGTATTTCTAAGTATGATCTTCAATTTGGTGTCTTTTGAAAGCCACAGTGCTATTTTTGTTTTGGTTCCTATAGAGCGAGCAGGAGCATGAGAGTCAAGGATGGCAAGGAATTTGCTATTAAAGTATGCTACTGCTTCATCTAGAGGCAATTGTTTTAGTACTGACTAATTGCAGGTTTTGAGTTTGGTTTGGAAATTGGTGATGTTAAAGTTCTTATTGTTTCTATTTGTTTTGTAGGTAGGCTGGTGGACGTTGCCAGTCTTGTGCTTGATTATATAGGTAAGAAAGTGGTCACTTAGATCATCAGGAAGGTTCCTAATTTGTACGTATGGGGATGGCTATTGATAAGTATCCAATCTAGGATACTTTCTTTGTTATTGGGTTTACCGATCCTGGTGGGAGAGGATATGATCTGTGTAAACCCATATAGGTTTACATGAGTTGTAGGAGATTCTGAGGAACAGGTGTTCCAATCAATGTTGAAGTCCCCGAGAACAATGGTTTCTTAGGTGCAGGTACTGGATAACCAGTAGAGGATGTCTTCTAGAGTGTTTATGTTATTACCTGGGGGGAATGTAAACACAGACGATATTTATACATTTGTTTTTGTTAATTTGTGGTTTGGTAACTAGACTTTCTGCACTGCTAACTTGATGTGGTTATAAGGAGTCCCTAATAACATTTAGTGTAGTTTTATAAATTACAACTACCCCACCACCCTCCTAGTAGTGCTGTCTAATCTAAGTATGTTGTACCCTGGTGGTAATACCACCTTATCAGTAGTTGCTGGTTTTAGCCAAGTTTCTGTAAGACATAATATATCAGGGGAGTGAATTGCTAAGAGGGCGTGAAGATTATGGACTTTATTATTTATGCTTCTGATGTTTAAGTGACAGGATAGAAATGAATTAGGGGATCAATTTAAAGCTATTATGTTAGACAGATTAGTAGTATGAGAGGTAGAGTCAGCAGGTGAAGATGGGCCAGGGTTCAGGTGGATGTCTCCATTCTTTATGAGGTTATAATGTAAGCTAACTAAGTTTCATGATTTTATTTATAAGTTTATGGTAATACTTAGTTCTGGGGCTGAT
This sequence comes from Protopterus annectens, assembly GCF_019279795.1. Taxonomy (NCBI): domain Eukaryota; kingdom Metazoa; phylum Chordata; order Ceratodontiformes; family Protopteridae; genus Protopterus; species Protopterus annectens. The sequence continues at coordinate 787,704,195 of NC_056726.1, read as the reverse complement.
ATAGCTGGAGCTAACAGGCTGATAGTTTTTAGGGATTAAGGAATTAGTTGTGAGGGGAATTGCGAAGTTTTCCATTTTGTTTGAAGCTGTATGTGTGGAGGTTTGGGATTTTGGTTAATGGTAACCTAGGTAGAACTGATTTTCATAGGTGGTGAGGAGATATGGAATGAGCAGCAGCAATAGGAGGGAATTAATAGTGGTGGTTTTGGTGATAACATTGCGATTAGCTGAGACATTATGTCAGTATTTTAATTTAAGCAAGAATATACTGAGAAGAGTAGGAAGTTAGTGGCAGTTGGGGGGGGTACTATTAATTAAGTAGTGATTGTTGATTGGTTATAAAGGAGGAGGAGTGGTTATATTACTATAAATGTAGCACTACTGGGGGCGGGTGGAATTTGGGAGCAGGGTGGAGCACGGAGCGAGCTTGAGCACAACGAGGGCAAGTGGAGCGGGGCTGAACCAAACCACGAGTTACCTGAGGACTGTGCTTGCAGTGTACTTAAAGAATGTACAGAGTTTTATTTCTTTAGCATTTACACTACTGGGTTAAAGTATAAGAGTACAAGTATGGTGCAGGAAAAAACTTGTGTTTGCCACTAGGTGTAGTTTTATCTAGCAACTGTAAGTTAGACAATTTTTTATTAAGATGTGCTGGCTTTTATGGGAACTAAAGGGGCTAGCTAAGAGTGCTATGGACCCAATTCAGTTAAATTACATAGAGCACATTGGTTAAAGATAAGAACCTTTGCTACACTATGCAATGCATTACCATTGCACTATTAAATTATACTTGTCCCTTAAAAATATATGCCTAAAGTTAGCCTAAATTTATCATAAAACACAGGTATGTCTAACAAAAATAGAATAATTTACTATAAAGAACATAGCTGCTGAAGAAAAGGCAGTATTCAGAAGGAAGGAGGAAACGGATGTTCTGAGACATTGTCAGTGGCTGTGTCTAAAAGGGGCCCCTTGATGTGACAGAGAGCAATGAAAGTAGTGACCGACTTGCAGTCTAAAAATGTCCAGCTGTGCAGCAGCAGGGGCAAGGTTCATACTTATTTACTAGGCTAACAACCACCAAGGCATTTACAGGCCTAGCCATGCAATCCAACCCAGTTGTGTCCCTGTGTACCATGGGAGTTTATTAGGAGGGAGTATGTTAGTTCGGAAGTCAATAGAGGTTATCTGTGGAGGGGGGTATGTTAGTTGTGGCATTACTGTCTGACACTGTCTATCACTGACATGGGGGCCGGCCCTGTGGTGATTTTCTGATTTCCCATCCATTGGTCAAGGTTACTCTTAAATAGGATTATCTGCATCTGCATATACTAGTAGTTACAGTATCTATTTTCTCAGTTTGTTTTTTATCAGTATCTGCATATACTAGTAGTTACAGTAGCTATTTGCTCAGTTTGATTTTTGTAATCTTTATAATATATCTTTACCATCTCAAAAGTGCTTACTCCTTCTGTACTCTTCTTTTCTAGACCTAACACCACTCTTAAGTATTCAACTGCGGAACCACCTTTATCATTCTTATAAGAAAAGCACAGTCCGGGTCTGAACTGTCTGCAAACAGCTACAGTTAACTTTGAGTATGTGTCTACCTGTTTGAGCCAATCTTCATTTTCCCCTGGAGAGCACTCTGCTTTGGCTTGTAAGCAGCCCCCACACACACACACACACTCATCTTCCACTTTCTCTCTTATTCCCTTCTGTTAGCAAATAGTATTCATAACTGATCAATACTGTGTGTTTATTAAACTGAGACCATAGTAGCCTACTGATACAAGGTTATCCTGTTTTTCCACCTGAGAAATGGTTAAGAAATGCCTTACAGTTTCAGAGCAGTCCTTGGTCAATTCTGATTGTCTCTTAAAAACAAACTTGTCTTTGTTTGGCTCATTAGCAGCAGTACAAAAGAACTGCCTGCTCACCACCCTTGTTCTCCCCCTCCCCCTTCCCTGTTTATTACCTTAAGCCAATCCCAAAGTTAGTAAATATTACCTGTGGCAGGCACCATTTTTAAAACTACAACCACCCTTTGTCACTATCATATGTTCATTTATCAGTTTACTCTATTACCTGTTTCCAGCCCCCTCATAAGAGCAACTAACAGGGTTTCTACCCGCTTCACTCCCCACCCTGCCCCCTATTACCTCCCGCCCCCAGTGGTCCTACCTTTATTACACTCACAAACCCCTCCCATCTTTCCAATAGCCAACCACAGTGCTAACCCAACACTACCTCCTCCATTTTCCCACTACTATCCCACCTCCTCAACTAACATGTACAAGCATACCTTACCTATGCTCACTGCATGCACTCTCCTTGCATATCTTACATCCATCCTACCAAAGCTCCATCATTCCCCCACTCAACCACTACCACTGTACTACTACTCACACCACCACTCCTGTCTCACCCTCACTCAGCTCCCCTCCCACCAACTCAAGAACCATCCCTATGCACCCCCCGCATATTCTACCGACTATATTACTCAAACATAAAGCATCCCTACAACTTAACATAGTAACCCCCCACCATACCTATTACCCACAGAGCACAATCATAAAGTTTCCCTAATAAACAAACACATTAAAAACTGAGAAAACTAATAACTTCATGCATATCAAAACTAGCCCTAAGTGGAGACATCCACCCCAACCCTGGCCCTACCATCTCCAACCCCAATCCTCATAATCAGACTAGAAACCACAACTTCTCCCATATTGCAGCCAATAGAAAGCCAAGTGACTTCCTTCTACTAAGCCTAAATATTAGAAGTATATCCAACAAAGTCTATGAACTCCATGCCAACATAGACTTGTACTCCCCAGATATAGTCATCCTGATAGAAACCTGGCTAAAACCTGACATTACCAGTGAGCAAATACTCCCTACCAGTTACGGCATACTAAGAGTAGACTGGCTAAACAAGAAAGGAGGCGGTGTAGCTATAATATTTAAACAACATCTAAACATCCAGATCTTAAAATCATCAGCTCCACAAATAGGCAATGAAGAAATAATATATACCAACCTCAAAATAAACCAAAACAAAACCATCAACATAATCGGATGCTACTTCCCACCTGGCCAAAACATCCCTCCACTAGAAAACCTCCTCAGCTGGTCTACCCACCATCTCCCCCAAGAAACTATAATTTTAGGTGATTTCAATATTGACTGGCAATCCTGTTCTGGCAACAATCCAAACCATCATATAAAACTTCATGGCTTCACCCAACTAGTCCAGTCGCCAACCAGGATAAATAAAAACTCCAGCAAGCACACTACCCTGGATTGGATACTAGTCAGTAAGAGCCCCCATTCATATATAACAGGCTGCTTATCAGATAACCTCAGTGATCACTCCCCAACATTCCTACTCAAAAAATACCTATATCAAGCTAAACCTGTCATCTACCATCAAATACGTAAAAAACTAGACTTTAACCCACTGACATTCATCTCATCCCTCAAAGAATGTAACTGGCATCCCCTAAAGTACCTAAGTCTTGATGACGCAGTTGAATTTTTTAATACTACCTTCCTGAGCATCCTTAATTACCATGCCCCCATAAAACTTTCCAGAACAAAAGCACAACCCTCCCCATGGCTACAGAAAACCACTAAGTCAGAAATAAAAAACAGGGATAAAGCCTGGGAGCACTGGCGCAAAACCAAAACCCCCTCAACTAGACAGAAATTCCTAGAACTATGTAATAGAGTTAAAAAGCTAATAAAACAGGACAAATTCCAGTACTACCAGTCTGCCCTAGACTCCTCCCAACACAGCTCCAAACAATTCTGGTCCTCCATAAACTTCATCCTCCACCCAGGTAAAGTCAGTACACCTCCTCCTAACATCCCTCACTCCTCCAAAAATATTGCTACCTCATTCAACACACACTTCACACAAACCATACTATCACTAGCTAAACAACACAACCTCCCTCCCCTCCAACCCACACCTTCAACTAGTAATCTCCCCACTGCCTTCTCTTTTTCTCCTGTACCTACCTCCAACATAAAAAACTCTTAACTAAACTTAAGCCCACCAAATTAGCAGCAGACAACCTCCCAAGTGAATACCTACAAATCGCAGCTGATGCTCTGGCCTACCCAGTGTCCATCTTGATTAACCGATCTCTGTCAGAAAGTTACGTTCCCACACTGTGGAAACTATCACATATAATTCCCCTCCACAAAGGCGGCCCCTCCACAGAACTAACCAATTACCGCCCCATAGCTATTCTCTCTCCACTCTCCAAAATACTAGAGAGATGCATACATTCTCAGGTCTCAGACTACCTCCTTACTAACAACCTCCTTTCCAATACTCAGCATGGTTTCCGACCAAACCATAGCACCACTACTAGCTCACTCTCCTTTACTAACACTATCCTTCAAAATAAAAACAATGGCTATCGCTCCTCTGCTACTTTCCTAGACCTATCTAAAGTATTTGACATGGTCCCACACAAACAACTCATGTCTGTCCTCAATAACCTATCCTTCTCTCAATCAGTCACCAACTGGTTTCAGAGTTACCTGTCTGACCGCCAACAATCCGTTGTATGGCAGAATGACATATCTCCCCAACTACCTGTCTCCATAGGGGGTTCCCCAAGGATCCATCCTTGGACCCCTACTCTTCTCTGTTTTCACCAATAATCTAGCCTCTGCCACCAAACATGGCACACTCATACAATACGCAGATGACTCAACCATCATCTGCTCAGCCCAGTCCCTACCCAAACTGCAAAAAGTCACACGGGAAGCCTTTTCCTCTGTTGAAACTTGGTTATCCGATGCCCAATTAATACTCAACCCAAACAATACTAAACTACTCATCTTCCAACCCACCAAACATACTCAAAACAACTCTCACTTTAACATCACAGCAAAAGACAACACCACTATATACGCAACTGAACACACCAAATTGCTAGGAGTGGAAATAGACAATAAACTAAAATTTGACATTCACATATCAATGACCATAAAAAAAGCCCACAAAAAACTAGGAGTGTTATACAGAAATAAGCAACTTCTCACCAAAGCAGCAAAGATTTCAATAGCAAATTCCCACCTTATCTCCACCCTACTTTATGCCGCTCCAATATATACCAACCTAAGGCAATGCGATCTAAACAAGCTAGAGACCTGCTACAACAAAATCGCCAAATTCGTCACAGGGGCATCCTACCGTAGTCACCACTGTCTCTCACTTGCTGAACTGGGCTGGCTTGAACTCCATCACCTCCTTCAATGGTATCAACTATCACTCGCCCACAAACTAGTAAACCATCCACTAAATGTCCCATCCCTCCAGAATCTACTCCAACCCTATCGCACCACCAGAACACTAAGATCCAGCAACAAAAATCACTTGCAGATCATTAAAGCCAATAACTCTGCTGGTGAAGCACTATTCTCTTGTGCCATAGCCAAATTATGGAACTCCCTCCCACCCACAATTACCTCCATACCATCATGCACCCACTTCAAAACTTTACTAAAAGCGCACCTAAGAACATGCTGGCTATGCCCTTGCAACTCCCACTCTAATATCACCCACCCCATCCAACCACTACCTTTCTTTCCACCCCACTAACTACCTTGATTATAGCAAGCTGAGATGCTCATAAGCCTAGTACTTATTATACAGCAGGAACTTCTTATTGTATCATTTGTTAATGTCTGTTATGTACTTCGCAGATAAAGATTCTAGTTGTGTATTGATGTACTATGTTCTTCATCTGTAAATATGTTTGCAATTAATTGCTATGTTAAATTGTTAATAGCTATGTAAGCCAATGTAACTACTGTCTGTTTATTTTAACTGTGGAGCTTTTCTCCCTGGGCCTCCGCTGAAAATGGACCTATGTCCAGTCAGACACTCCCGGTCAACAAATGTAAATAAATAGGATTAGAGACAAAGTCTGCTTCACATAGTTGGGGAGCCTGTTCCAGAGCATGGAGATCCTCTGAGACACCTATGTCTTATTTATGTCACTAGCATTATTTAAATCCATGGATCTAGTAGTTCTGATGCTGTTTGTTTTGCAGATGTGAAAAAGGATCACCAGAGCTGTATCCAAGGATGCCTTATATGCCAGGCATAGATTGCATCTTAGTAACCTGTCTGAGAATGGGTATAGAGATAAGGATTTTAAGGCAATCTGTATAGAGCAGATTGGTTATACCCTGGATTATCCTGGTAAGGAACCTTTCTGGGCATTCCACTTGTTGCATATGTCTGTTCAGGGACATGCTGAAGGGGGCATTATACTTAATGATGGGTCTGATAAGGGTGGAATAAAGTGGCATTATGACTTCATTGGACCTGGATGCCATGCCCTTACTTATAAGTTGGGCAACACATAAGGATTTTCTAACTACCCTGGCCACATGTTTGTCAAAGGCCAGACTACATTCTACATATGTTCCCACATCCCCGACTACAGGGTCAACTCATAGGGGTGTCTAAATGATGGGGTAGCTAGCTTGGGTGGCAGTTTTCCTGAAAGGTACTATAATGCATTTCTTGCTCAGAGTCAAACAGTATGCAAATGGAGGCTGGGGCAAATCAAACCCTGAACTATATATAGAGGGTAGCTTTTTAACTCATAACCTTAATCCTGTGTGCTAACTAGCAGCCTGCTAGGCAGAAAAACTCAAAACCTTGGTATGAATTCTTTAAAAAAAAAAAAAAAAAACTTTGACACTGTAACTTGGAGCATATGATTTAATTTCCTTTATTGTTTCCCTGAGAAGGGTACTTTTGTTGACATTGAACCTGTCTGTGCACCTATAGATTATTCTCTGGTACTCATAGCGGGTAAATTAGTCTACTCTTAATTTGTGCAATAAGAAGAGCCCAGATCCCTCAAGATCTTTTCTATGTAATATGATTGTATAGGCAGGCTTCATGCAGTTGTGCTCTGGAGCGTTTCTCCCTGGGCCTCCACTGAAAATAGGCTTTGTTCCAAGTTGGAATTTCACGTTAAACAAATAATAAATGCATACATACATACATACATACATACATAAATAAATACATAAATAAATAATCCATGACTTTGGCACCAGTCATTTGCCTGTGTTAGGCCCCCTTGTAAGATGTTTGTGTCATGGAGGAAATCTATCGTAGCTCCCAGTTTGCAGTCATCTGTGTACTTGGTCAGCCAAAATCCTTTGACATTAGCCTTTACCTCCAAAAAGTAAATGCCAAATAGGAGTGCTGAGGTAACCTGCTGGTGACTGGTCTCTTAGTGGAGGTTGTCTCACCAGTCCTGACTTCCTGGGTCCTGTCTGTGAGCCAGCTGGCAATCCAATGAGTTATGTATTGGTTTATGCCCAGTTTGGTGATTGTCAGCTATATCTGGGTGATTCCATACTGTACTGGTACCTCTCAGAAGACACTAAGGTGTACATATTTATATGCCTTTTCAAGGTTCATATAGCACTTATAAAATATGCTGATAAACTCTGACAGCCCTCTGATATTTGCACATGTACAGACAGCTGGTCTTTATTTCAAGGCTAGACAGAATCCACATAACTCCTCCTGAATCTGGGGCTCAGCTATTCTCAGGAAGGCTAAGGTTCAGAATTCCGTCAAAAAGTGACTATGCCTTCTTGTCCCCTTTTTGAAAATAGGAACCATCATTCCATTTTTGCCATCCAGAGGTACTGTACCTCATTTTCTATGCAAAAGTGAAACTATGCAGTAATTGTAACCTCCTCAGCAACAGCCATAATATCTTCAGCGTTCACAGTCAGATCTTATCCACTCTCACAACCTTGTAATCTAAGAATTGTTTAACTGACACAGTCATTTTATCTACAGAAAAGGACATAATCTGAACAGTTACTTGTGGCACCACCTCTTCAAAGGAGGGCGTGTCTACCAGGTTTATAATTTCTTCTAAGTGTTCCTTCTACCTCCTACTTATGTACTCATGGAGAACAGGCTGGGAAATGTATCCCTACCCTTCCATTCTCTGAATCACAGGATGGTTTGCAACAACCTCTATTAGGCCAGCTGAAGGTCATTTGTCATGGCCTCACCAAACTCCTTCCATGCCCAGGCCATTGCTCTCATGACTATCCCAGCTGCTGCATTCCTGGCTTCTCAGTACCAGGAATCAAATATGCACACCTCCTAGCAGTATAGCATGGAAGCCATTATGTGATTTGTTTTTCCTTTACTCATACTGGAGCATGTTTTACTTAAAATCAGTTTAATTTCTAGAAGTTAATTATTCAAAATCTATTCTGTGACAGACAGTTAAATATTGCTAGTTGTACAAAAAGGTAATTACTAAATGGTTTAAAACTCAAGAAACTACATTGTACTGATGCACAAAAGAATAATCTAAAAGTCTGCATTTTTGTTGTTAGATATCACAGTTCTTTCCTTGACAAATTTAGCATTCTAGATGGAAACATGCTGTGACTCAAAATGTTGGAAAGAAATGAAGGAATTTCCCTGAGCAAATCTGAATGTGTTCCGTTGATAATGTTCTAATAAGTTCCTCTCAGAGCAAAATCACTTACCAAAAAGTCCAACCTGTAAAATTTCACAAAGTAAAACAAGCTGTAGCATTCCTACCTTGCTCAATCCCACAAGACCTAAGCAGTATCCATTTAAGAACATTGTAGTAGCAATCAAGGCTAGCTCACTTATACCCCAACTGAAAGAGACTGCATATGAGACAGAGCTATATATTTATAAATACATGCAGGCAAGCATAATCTGTTTATTATAAGGCACCAGCATCTCAAATAAGTATAGCTAAAAATATATATTATAATGCCTTCACCATTAACATGATGGAAAAGTTTCACATTACTGATTATATTATCAGACATATATATATATATATATATATATATATATATATATATATATATATATATATATATATATATATATACATATGTGTGTGTGTGTGTATGTATGTATATATATATATATATATATATATGGTTCCACTTCATATCATCGAATTTCATTTCATCGAATTTGAAAACATCCAGACCAAATCGCCGAAAACCCATATCATCGAATTTCAAATCATTGAAAGCTAAAAAGCAACTAGTAATAACTAGTAATAACATCCTAGACACTATTTACTACATTTATATTGTACATATACATGTATATATACAATTACATTTTTCCCCCACTGTAGTGCGACCTTGGAGTTGGTATATTTATTTACGGGGGGTGCAGGGGGGCTTGCCCCCCTGCATAAATGCAGTACTAACAATGCAGTACTAACTCTGTGGAATGTTATTTTTAGTTGCTTTCTAGTTTTCAATGATTTGAGATTCGATGACATGGGTTTTCGACGATTTGGGTTTTCGACGATTTGGTCTCAGTGTTTTGGGCTTCGATGAAATGAAATTCGATGATATGAAGTGGAACCATATATATTGTGGGAGGCTGGTATAATGGCAAAGGTGTTTACCTTACAGACACAAGGTGCAGGGTTTGATTCTTACATGGGGTAATTGCCTAGGCTTAAAATGGCCCACAAGGGCAGGTAGCCTAGTACTAATCTATGATCCTACTAATCTATGATCCTATGATCCTATATATATGTATATATATATATATATATATATATATATATATATATATATATATATCTATATATAGAGTCTATAATAGATGAAGGAAAGTTCATCTTAGCAAACGCTGACATGAGAGAATATTGCGGAACTCGAAACCGCAATTGTGAGATTGCAGTACAGTGAAGATGGGAATATTTGCCCTTTCCTCACTGAGGACTTGTTGAAATGAAGATTCAGTGTTGTTGTCTCGCTCTTTACATCTTCGGCTAAGTGGGCTTTCGCTCTTTTCAAGAAGACCCATATAAGTATATATATATATATATATATATATATGTGTGTGTGTGTGTATATATATATATATATATATATATATATATATATATATATACATACATATATGTGTATATATATATATATTTTTGTATATATATATATTGTATATATATACATATATATGTGTATATATATATTTATATTGTTTTTTTCTTTTTTTTGGGGGGGGGGTAACCCCTTGGCTAGACTTGTAAGGGCCCTAGGGCCATTAGCCTAGTAACCTCCTATGATTCTATTCATTTCTGAAAGATCGAATTTCATATGGCCGAGACCATATGATCTAACTTTTGGAAACTCAACATCATAAAATAAATGCAAAAAAAAAAAAAAAAAAACAAAGAAAAACCTTTCTCACCAATATTGCAGGGGGCAAGCCCCCCCTGCACCCCCCACACCCCCACTACTTAAATATTCCAACTCCGAGATTGCACTACAGGGAGGAAAAGAGAAATCTCCCATTCCGTGCTGTTTGCAGATCTCCGTTCACAATGTTGAGATTCCGAAAGTTCGATCATATGGTCTCGGCCATATGAAATTCGATCTTTTGGGATTTTGGCATTGTGAAGTGTTCCTATATATATATATATATATATATATATATATATATATAAATATGGGTCTATGTTGAATGATCGAAATTACAAAACTTCGAACTCGTATTGCTGGGACGATATGATCAAAGTTTTGTAATCTCGAACAATTAAAAAAAAGAAAAAAAATACAAAAACAAATTAAAACACGTATATGCAGGGGGACAAGCCTCCCTGCACCCCCACACCCCGCTATTAAAATATACCAACTCTGAGATCACACTACAGCAAGAAAAGGGAATATTTACATTCCGCGCTGTACAGAGATCTCCGTTTAAATGTTTGAAGTTTTAGAACTTTGACCATATAGTTTCGGCCATATGAAATTCGAAGTTCTAAACTTCTTTCATTTAACTAGGACCCATATACACACACACACACACACACACACACACACACACACACACACACACACACACACACACACACACACACACACACACACACACACACACATACATATATATATATATATATATATATATATATATATATATATATATGTATGTATGGGTCTACCTGACATTGCCAACATTTCAAAATGCTGGCAATCATATGGCCGACACCATATGATCGACATTTGAAATGCTGACAATGTGGAACCGGCATCTCAGTACAGTGCGGAATGGAAAAATTTCCTTTCCTGCACTGTAGTGCGATGTCAGAGTTGGTATATTAAAGTTACGGGGGGGGGGGTTGTGGGGGTGGAGCCCCCCCATGGGTGGTAGGGCGGGCTAGCAGTGCAAGGAAAGTGTTTTATTTCTTTTTTATGGTCTACTTCCATTGTTGACATTTCAAATGTCAATCATATGGTGTCAGACATATGGGAGTTGGCACATACATGTATATATATATATATATATATATATATATATATATATATGTGTGTGTGTGTGTGTGTGTGTGTGTGTGTGTGTGTGAGTGTTTGTGTCGACAGCAAGAAAGCTGACTGCAAAAGTTGACTTTAGAAACGCCAACACTAAACTACCCATGCATGAATAAAATCTTTACTGCATTCAATTGGTAAAAAACAAAATAACATCATTTTTTGCAGGTGCTCTGCCCTCTCACACTGCCTGCTAATTATATATACTAACAGAAATATTGCACAGTCCCTGGAGAAATAGAATATTCACTCACTCAGGGATTGTCAGTCTAGCACAATTGTCAACCTTTTGCGGTCGACTTTGCTGCTGTCAACATTGTGGTGTATCAACGTAGACAGATTTTTCCCATATAAATATTTATATGTCTGGATAGTCTATGAATATTATCATCATCAACCTATTTTTTTCTGATTTTCTACATGGAGTTGGGATGTTACATCAAGTGTTGCTACCTTTCTTGATTTAATGCTACTCTCCTGCCTTCTTTGACAGTAATCCCTGACTGTTGCAGATCTTCTGTAATGCAATCCCTCCATTTCTTTGCTGGGTACTGTCATTTAATCTTGCCTTCTTCCTGTCTGTCCCAAATCATCTTCACCAATCTCCCTTCTTCTCTCCTGCATGTGTATCTGAACCACCATAATCTGTTCTCTATGGCCTTCTCTACAGCTGGAGCTACTTAGGCTTATGGTCTCACGTCCTCATTTCTTTGCCTCTCCCATAGTATGTGTGACGCCTGTACCCTGGCCCAGCAATCAAGGAGCCTCAATTCTCACCACTAACACCAGTGAGGGGCATCTCATATAGGAGGAAAGGATAACAAATACACACAGTAAGGTGCAATTTCCCTTAAGAGCACACAGAGATCACAGTCAGTCCAGGGCTGGTTGCTCCCTTGCTCTCCAGGTCCCTAATAAGACTCCCCACTTGCACAGCTATAGGGTCCAGATCTCAGCCAGCTGGGCAAGCTAAAACCTCCAGCACCCACTCTGTCCAACCAGTGCTTTGTGTCCCTGCCCAAGTAGCTGACACACACACCCTTTGAGTTAAGAGTTTATGCAACCACACAGACACTTCCTGAGAAGGCTGGCACAGGTTCTCCAGCTGTGCCCCTTTTACTCAGACTATACGGTAGAAATCACTGCCACCACACAGCTAATATTTATCAGCTACTCAAAGTCCCTTAAAAGGGTGTCCAATTATTACTGTGCAATATTATTATCCAATTGGTAGTATAACTAAACAGTCAAGGCTTATTAGAGTGACTTGGTACAGGATCCTTATATACATGCAATGTACTCTTAGAGCTTAACTTATCTCTACACAAAACAGCCACAGTTGAAAGGTTTTAAAATATTTAATAATAAATAATAAAAACACCAGATAATACTTACTACACAGTGCTAGTCAAGAGTTCAGAGATCACAGAGAAATACTTAAAATAATTCAGTAGTACAGTTCTGACATCACAGAAAAACACTTAGTCTAATCTTTCTAGTTTATAGCTATTTCTAAGAGAAAACACAAGTCTAAGATAACTTACATAAGAAAACAGGCAGAGTGCTGATGAGTTGGATGATCAAGACAAAAATGCTTAATCCTCTCTGGTTCTCTCTGTTTAAATTGAAATTGCAGCTCTGATTCACATTACATCATTCTTCACACTTTCCTGGGGTTCCCAGGCTACACATTACATCATTCTTCACACATCCCTGGGTTCCTGGCTAACAGAAACTGCATTTAAATTTTTAACATCTCCTTTTGTTATCTTGCAGCTGGTCAGGAAACAGAGCAATAAAATACATTTGCATGTTTAAATCTAGCAACAATAACAATAGCAAGAATTCCTTCATCTAGACCTGTTGGCACCACTGTCTACATCAAAGAGTCACCACATGCTTTACTTTGGTCAGTACAGTGCACTGTTGTCACATTTATTTCCAGGTCCACATGTAGTACTATTTATTTACAGTTAAGACAATATGCCTGTGTCTTACATTCATATTTACAAATGACAGATTTAGCTGCAAAATTCTATCTAGCTAGGCTGGCAGCCTTCATCTATCTTTACCCACTCTTCACAGATCCATCCTACCACACATCTCAGGCACCTCATGTCTAATATTTCTAGCTTCCTCAGCTGATCTGCCTTCACTGCTCAGCTTTCATACCATACAGAATCACTGGTCGCACCACTGTTTTTAACACCTTATCTTTCAGCTTCTTTGGCATTC